>NC_085050.1:6890833-6925833 GCF_963662255.1 Cinclus cinclus
GGTTCCTCAGGTAGCTGCAGCCCTTTGGGGTGTGTTTGTCCCCACTTCCCTTGATCATCCAGAACATGGGAACTTTTGTGGTTTACCACCGAATCCATGAATCCAGGCTCCCCTTCAAAGGAAACCTTTGAAACTCAAGGGAAGACAAGAGACTGTACTCAGTGCTTGTCCACATATCCTTTAAGGACTGTGGTTTGCACCTGGACATGGCTGTCTAAAGGACTTGCACAAAATCAAGCGGACAGTGTATGGGAAAGCAGAGAACTGAGGCAGAAATCCCAAGTCTGAGCAGAAGTTCTGATCACTGAACCTACTTTTTGGTTTTCACTATCAGAGCAGTGTAGACCTGAAGCCTGGGAGGGATGGTTATCTTTCTTACTTTCAAGTAAGATTCTTCTTACCTGATTAATTTCCATACCACTGGGGCCTACATCAGAGGGACTGTGCTGGAGGAACAGCTGGGTGTCCTCTGGTTCCCCCATGTCATATGGCGCTACTTGGTCTGATTAAATCAATAATTATTGTCTCTGTCCCTGCACTTCCCAGCCACTCCTGCTCACAACCACACAAATTGCATGAGCAAAACCCCCCCTTCCTGATCTGAGCCACTCGTGCTGGGATTGGCAGTGTCAGAACAGAGCTTGTTGTGTGCACAGGCTGGGGCTCTGCTTAGCCCAGTGCCCCGTCCCCCTCCCCTGCCTGGTGGTACTTCAAAGTGCTACCTAATGCCTTTCAAATTTAAGGAGTTTCAGAGTCTAATCTTCAGATCTGCCCCACTTTCTATTGATCTAGTTCCAGGTTGGTTACCAAGACTGTTGTCTGGTTCCAGTTCAGGTGTGCCCAATTGGATGGAAATTTCACAAGAACATTTGAACTTGTGAGATTGCCACAAGTTTCTGCCAACTAATCTAAGAAAGTTTCTACCCTTCAGACTCTAAAGATGCTGGAGCCTTTAAATTTGAATCCTGACTTTTAATTTGGCTCCTATTTAGGTGTAAGATCATGAAGATTAAATTACCATTCCTGGAATTAAATAATGATTAAAAGATGAAGCCTTTGATATTGTAAAATCATATTTGCCACAGAAAAACAGCCTTCCCCCCCGAAAAATACTGACTCCTTTACATATTTTCCCTGATACAGGTGAAAATGGAGTCAAATGCTTGAGGAAATGCTACAGAACAAAAACCAATTTGCTTTTTTTTGACATGCCTTGGTGAAGGTGCTGAGAAAATTATCATAGTAGCCAACAGTTTTCTGCTACAACTGGGAGGAGCGGGAGCAGCCACATGGATCATTTTTCGAGTAATTTTTCAGCTTTGCTGTTCCTGGCCCCCCTTCCATGGGTGACTGGACCCTGGTAGCAGAGCCGACGTTTTCATTCCCTGGAAAAGTTAAGAACCTGGTTTTCATTTAAATGTGTAAAATTATCTGAGTTGTTTTCCCCTCGATAAGGTTTACAAGTGTCTGTATATCTTTAGTTTTAACAGAGGGCAGTTCAGTAGACAGTTTACGAAGTACTGGTCAGGGAGATAAATTACCTTGTAGAGCTGCACAATCACCATTCACAATCTCCTCAGTGACTTTATAGCCAATGATAGGATTTTTCAAGTTCATAGAAACTCATCAAAACCCTTCCTGGTATTTTTTCTTCTCCATCTAACCCTTCTTACTTCAAACATAATCTGTACTGCTCCTGCTAGGGAGCGAGGGTTTGGTTGGATGCCTTAGGGCCCGCTGAACATTTCTTTATTTCTGGCAGCTCTTTGGGATTTGTGAACTGGAAATGGGAACATTTTGGGCGGCTGCAGCACTTTGACACATTCCTTTCTCAGGGGTCATATCTAACCTCAAATGGTGCTTTACGTGTACCATGCAGTGTTGCTCTGTGAGGTTATCACTGGGCAAATGAGTGGGTTTGAGCTTTTTTTTTGCTGCTTTTCTGAAGTCAAGGTTCCAGAGCTGTACATTTGAAGCTCCCTAGTTCTTTTGGCTGTGTGCTAATTTAGCCCTTAATTTATTTACAAATTATGTGCAATTACAAATACAAATTATGTGTGTGATTGGCACACAACCTCTTGAAGCAGAATAGGGCAATGCAACACATGGGGCAGCACCTGTGGCAGTGGGAGCTCCTTGAACCTTTTCCCCTCAGTTTCACTGGCCTTTTCTGATCGACATGGTACCTGGAAGAAGTTGTTGCAGACAGACTCTCCTTGTTTCTGAACTACTAGGTACTCTGGGTCCTAGCAGGTCTGCAACTTGTCTGGGGCCAAAATCACAGCAAAGGAATGCAGTGATTGCAGGACTGCCAAATGCCACTCAGGGACCAGTGTGGGGGGAATGGGGAAAGAAGGGAGGGTGGAATGTGGAAATTTTATTCTCCCTCTGGGTGTGTGTTTCTCCATCCTGTGATCCAACCATGGCTGCACAGCTGCTCACATCCACACTGGGGTTGGGTCTGTGTGTGCCACTGTTGATAAACACCTGTCTCTGTCCCTGCACAGCTCCTGGGAGGATTGCTGAAGGAACAATACAACAAATGCAGGTGTGGTTGTGGTGCTGAGTGGGGACCTGTTTTGTGCCAGAGTGAGAACGTGTGAGTTCCTGAGGTAATGGGATGGACCACAAGCCTCCTCTTCCAGGGCAGAGGTTAAGAATTGATTCACATAAGAGCAGGTCCAAGTGCTGCCCTATTATTAGACCTTCCAAGTGATGCTGGTGAATGGTCTCAATTTCAAAATTGATTTTCCCCCACTTATTTTCTGACTCAGAGCAACCTCCTGTTCTAAACAGGCAGTGCATTTACCCTGAGTGATGCTTCCTGCATCCAGGGCAGCTCCCTTTGACAGCACTGCAGAAGGCATTGCCAGGAGGCTGTAATTAAGGGTGTTATCAGAGTTATTTGTCCCATTTCCAGCAGGCTCTGAACTGGTGGTCAGGAAGAAACTAGTAATATCTGCAGGCTCTAAGAAGGCAGGTGGGGTTGTCCCATTTTTTCCTTCCTCCACAGAGGAAAAAGGGAGAGCCTAGTGTTAGGTAGGAGAGTACATCAATGAAAGAGAAGTTGTTAGAGCAGCATATATTATGATATAATTGACGTTTCAGTGAAGTGCTTTATTTAAAAGATTTTATTACCTTTTTGTGTTTGTTAATTTTTTTGCTGGTATTGCTCTTTACTCCAGTCCAGGAGGAAGAGACTATGTGACCAGGGACACTGTAAGTTTAGCTCTGGGATAAGGCCATGCAGCAAGATTTGTCCCATACAACCAGCTGCTGGAAGAGCAACACTGAATTAGCTGAGAAGATGGTAGCCCTCGAGGTTTGGGGGATTACATCAATCATTAGAAGGTCCTAATTGATCTCATACTCTTTCCAGGCTTTTTATGTCTCAGTTTCAAAACCTTGTCTCCTTTCCTTCTTGCAAGCATTCACTTCCTTGGCTATTTAGCTCCTGGAGAAAAGGGGGTGTTGTGTAATGGTTTTGGTTGAGCCCTTTCCTGGAGCTGTCACCAAATGAGATCTTGATGGTTATTACACCTACCCAGGGATTTCTAGAACGCCTTAGAGCTCTATCTGTGGCCTGCCTTTCTGAGGCTGTGTATCCATGCTCCACCAGCAGTCTGAGCTGCAGGGAAAGCTGCCCTGTGAGCTTGCAGAGGGAATGGATGCTGTAGGTGTTGTCCTGATCTCGATTCCTGATATTAGTGGGGGTCTGAAAGGTCATTTGTGCATCTTTTTCTTCCCAGATTTTGTCTGTTAGACATTAAACAATGTAAAAAAATGAACTTGCAATGGTTTTCCAGTGTCTTTCAAGTGTTTTATTCTATAATGCATGCCTGCTCAACTCCATCCAATGCCTGGGGCTGGAGAGAGGGGATAGGATCTGACCTCCTTGCTCAATGCATTTGGGCGCTCAGGACAAGAGTGGCTGTGTCTTGGTGGAGACTTCAGGTTTAATTTTTTTCCTATGATACCATTGGTGGCAGTTTAGTAAAATCATTTGAACATCTGTAACCTGCCATGTCAAAAACTGAGTCGGAATCATTGCCCAGATTCCACTAATTGATGCTAAATAGAAAGAAAAATAATGTGTGAGAAAAACCTTCCTAGAAACAATCAATAAATTAAAGATGCTTTGGGATATAAATTCAGCAGTTAAATGAGATACTAATGAAGATGGGAGTTTAATGGTGAGTACTCTCATTACATTGTTTTAAAAACTCCATTTGATGTAGATTTGGTACTGGTAAAAGGGAGACAGCCTTGTGACAAACATCCATGAGAACAAAAGTTGTTCAGGCATATGAGTGCAACTGCTGCCATTTATTGCCGAGCAGCTTTGCTTCCCCATTTCTGTAAGTTGTTGCAAGATCTGGGAGAAATTGTGGAGCAGTTAATTAAAAAACAACTAATGACTGTTCCACAGGGTCACTTTGCTTCTCGGAGCCTAAAATGTGTAGGATATTAACACATGTATCATTTTTTTGACACTGGAGGACAATTGCAGAGAGCAGCCACACTGCTACTGGTTTTAAGGCAGAACTTAATTAGATATGGGCTGAACAGGTTTGTCTGGAAACAAGGATTGGGCTTCCAAAGGAAGGAGCTGCTCAGGTATTGCCAGCCCTTAGATTAAGCTGTTTCCAACTCATGTCAGCCCTGGTGAGACCCAGGGTGCTGCTACTGCCCCACTCCTGCTGTGAGCCCCACAACCAGGTGTCCTTCCTATCTCCCAGCTGTAATGATGTTTTATTTAGTCTGCTCTGAAGAGCTGCTTTAGGATGAAATTAATTATGGCCCCCAAATTCCCACTTCTCACTACAGCCTGGATAACATCTTATATGACAAACCAAGCATCTGCAGCTCAGTAAGATGCTCCTGAATGGAATTTTTTTGCAGCTCACTTGTGCTTTGGCTGGGCCAACAATGCTCTTGGACAGAAAAAATACATCAAACTGCATTTCTGCGTGTGCTCCAGCCCCACAGTGGCTGGGAAGAGGTGGCTGGTGGATGCCTCTGCTTTGCCTCGACACTGGCAGGGCATTTTTCTTGTGTCAGTGTAGAATTTGGTGAACACAATTATTTTCTTTTATCTCACATTTAGGCTTAAACTACATCTCTGCAGGTACCTGCCCTGTTTTGATTAATATTAAACTTCCAGATCATCCTTTTGAATTGGAGCAATTTCTTACAACAAATAGACCGGAGAGCCAGATTTTTGAGTGATTAGTAGCAGGCTGAGAGCAGTGGATGCTTGGGGAGCTTAACGATTCATGGCCAGATTCATTCACCATGGTTAGAGTGGTGGGCATGTCACAGCTGCGATTCCTCTGGCAGAACCTCAGCCTGAAATGATTTTAAATCAGGACTTGAGTTTTCCATCCCACTTTTTTCCAGGTTGACTGACTTGTTGAGAGGGGGGAGGAAAGCCCATCCCAGAATATACTGAAAAAATCTGATTGCGAGAACCTACTGCACCGAAAATCTCTTCTTCCCTTTTCTCTAAATTGTTTGGGCACAAAGGGAAAAGAATCCTACTGGCTCCAGAACATTAATCCCAGTGGATACCTGTCCAGATGCCTTGCAGAGCTGGGGACATACCTGGGTGTGGCATGGTTGTGTTTTGTTTTAGGCTGCTTGCTTTTTGTGCAGGTAAGATGCTAAAAGGGGTACAAAGAATGGCTAAGAGAGATAAATTGTTGATCTCAAGGAGCTGATGTAACATGAGGAGGAAGAGGAAGCCTTCACCAATTTCACCTGTAATATCAGTGTTTGGCACTGGTGGCAGTTCTGACTCAGGGATTTTTAGTAACACAGAAGTGCCATGTTTGTGACTTCCACTCAAATACACTTCACAGAACCTTAGTTCTGACTTCCAGGAGTGCCTTAGGCAGATGAAATATTGCTATAATGCCAATATGGTTAGTCACACACAGAGTAGTTCCTGGACTAGCTGCTTTGGGCTGGGTCACCAAATACCCTGCCTCCAGAATGGAGAATGAAAAATGGTGTTTGTAGCCAAATGGATACTGAAGCCTTTTTTTTTTTTTTTTTTTTTTTAAATCTCTATGCACAGATGAGTTACCAGCAATATGTACAAAATGTGGATTTCCCATGCAGAATGTGCAACCGTGGTGTGGACTGGCCAAGCAATGGGGAGTCAAACACAGGCAAGATTCCTTCCTGACTGTGCAGGAAGGCAGTAGAAGAGCTTATGGGACAGGAACCCTTTGTTTTTTGTCCTCAACCTGTTTTTCCATTGCAAAGGTAAAAATCAACTTCTGAGTTGAATAAGGTCAGGAATTCAGCTGGGATTTGGACCTAGATATTCCAGACTATTACAAAGCAACAAGTATTCTGTGCCTTTGATGGAGGAGAAAACATAATGGCCCCTTTGAATCACTGGAAAAGTCACTGCTGTTGCTGGTACTGTAGAACGATGAGCACTTGGTGAATAGGAGCTCTGGCTTTGGTGTTTCTGGATTATGGGCCCAAGGTCTCGGCACCCCGTTATTAGAGCTCAGATATTACTTTAAAATGTTGAACATTGATGGTGCATTATATTTTGCTGTGGAAAAGGTCAGCCCTGTTATTTGTAGAGGGAGAGTTGCCTTTTCTTCATGGCTGACTGACTTTTTGGGCTACATAGTATAATTTATAACTACTTATTGTTTTCAGACAGAGGGCTGAGGATATTTTGTGTGTGAAATTAGAAATTCAGGCCATTGTAGTCGAATACATGATACAGAATTCTTTTGTCCAGTGGGAGACAGAGATGCCTGGTCTTGTCACCCTCAGCTTTCCTTTCAGTTAGAGGGGAGAAAAAAGAGGATTTGTAGGGCATGAACCACATTGTCCTAAAATAGTGGTCTAAAGTATTTTGGATGCACCAAACCCTCCTAATAGAGAGAAATGGGTACTGGCAATACAGAGAGATTGTCACACTCTTTTGTGGTAGAATTTGTGTTGAGATGTTTGAGATAGCCTGTGTTAACTGCTGTTTCCTGGTGTGTATCTGTTTCCTGCACAGCTTGTGTAAAACCAAGGAGCTGATGTCAATGTGCGTGGAAATGAAGAACCTACTTAGTGAAAGATTTGGATGCTAGAGCAACTTTCTTCAAATTGCTCACCTGCTTGTCACAGTGAAGTCACAAATTGCTCACCTGCTTGTCACCTGCCTAAAACCATGAAGAAATGTGAATTCTGTAATAAATGCAAACCAATTTGTCATATTTTTGGACTGTCAGACCCAGAATTTATAATTCCATGCAAAGGTGGTTCAAAAGTACCCAGAAATGCATTAGCTGCCATGGCCCATTTCTCCAGTGCAACTCTGGCTTTGAGGAGTAGCACTGACTCTTAAAACTGGCTCCAGGCGTTGTTTGATGTTGATATGAGTGAATGGAATGAAGCCCTCTTATGCCAGTCACTGTGCAAAATCCCATTTAGGAGCTGTAATTCACCTGATGAACTTACAGTTTAATTGCTAAATTGTGCACCCTCCTGTCAGGGAGTTGTAGAGAGTGATAAGTTCTCCTCCGAGCCTCCTTTTCTCCAAGCTAAACACCCCCATCTCCCTCAGCTCCTCATCAGACTTGTATTCCAGACCCTTCCCTAGCTCTGTGCTCTTCTCTGGACATGCTCCTGCACCTCAGTGTGTGTCTTGTAGGGAGGGGGAATGAATCTGACTCACTTCGTGGGATCAATCTCTGACTGTATAGGTAGGTGTGGGTTTTGTTAAGGAAAAATAAGTACTTACTCCTTTTTCAAATGAATGACCAGAGTCTCGTATCAAAGAAGCAGAGTGGCAAAATGAAACATAGACTTCTGCCTCTTCTCATCACTAGTTAAATAAAACATGGAGCAATTATCACCAAGACTTTGAGAAAAACAGGCACTGCTGTTAAAGCTGATTCTCTCCAAAGCTTTAAATTCATCACAAGTGACTGTGAGGAATACCTTTTGACTAATTCATTTTCTTGTCTGATATACAGCCTCTGAAATCCCATGAAGTTTAGGTAAAGTGTGTGTACGTGAGTGGCAGGTGGAGAAACATCACAAATTACATTCTCAACCCACAAGACTTCACCTATTCCTCTGTTACAGCTGTGTGATTTCAGCACCTCCCAGTAGCTGCTGTTTGTCCCGATGTCATGTAGGTGCTGGTGGACTGGACAGATGTGAACCATCCAGGAGCAGAAAGGAGCACATAAATCACATCTGTTTTAACCCTTCCTAGACTGAACAGTATCTACCTAAGTTACCTTGCCTGAGGAGAGGGGTTTATGGGATCACCATGGAAGGAAATGGCCCTATGATCAGGCTTCATCACACTGAATATTAGAAATTGTTCTTTCGTGAGTGGATTGGAGGATATGCACAGTTTATCAACAGTATTCCATGGAAAAATCTGTCTAAAATGTTTGAATGGTCTTTATCAAGAGGATGCATTGGAAAACTGCACTTCTAAAATCAGTCAGTTAAAGATCAAGGTCAATGAAAGAGAACCTCATCACTACGATGGGGACCATGAGATGGTGTATGAGCAGATATCAGTTTTCCCTGGTTGTTCCTTCTTTCCCGCGTCTGTAGCCTGTGTGTAGTTTTTTAGAGATGAACGAAATTTCAATCAAAAGCAGAGAAAGAAAAAACTCAGGAAGGGCAAAAGAGAAAGTGAGGTAATACCAAGTGGTTGGCACTTTCTGCAGTATATTAGTGTCTTCACTGAGATCCTAGACACTGGCAGGCAAGTAGAAAAAGACCAACAGTGAATCTCAGACCTGGATTGTTGATACTGCTGAGGAGGGCTGTTTTTCTCTTGTTGCCTCTTCTGTGTCCTCCTCTTCTTTCTTTGTTCCCTGCTAAGGTGTCTGCTGGCATGGAGAGGGCTTTGCCTGTTCTGTTCCCATCCTCTGTGTCCTTAACCAAACTGAGCTGTACAACACAGTTGCTTCCAGGTGTAATCTCAGCTAAACTTCAACGCCTTTCCTTTCTCATGGCCTCTGCTATCAGCACTCAAGGAAAACCACAAGGGGAGAATGAAAAAGAAATCAATTTTTATCACTAGAAATATTTCCCCTTTTGGCTACAGATGGAGACTGTTCTGACTCTAACTGGTCCTCCCTGGGGTTTGATAACAGTAGCTCACAGGAGGCTCTAGCTTATCTGAAGACCAAACAGTAAATTTCTCATTTCCACTTAGTGGTGAGGTGTTTAATTGCTGCTTAGTTTTGCCAGTCAAGTAATTCACATTGACATGCTAAAAGCAGCCACTAGCAGTTAAGCTTCCATCCAGGGGCTGCAGTGAACAATCCTGACATCTTTTTGCAGGCACCAGCTCTGCGGGCTGGGAGCATTCCAGTTTCTCCTCTCGAGTGGACAAGCAATCTACAGAAAATTAAGTCTGAAAAGCCATGAGAGGTTCTGAAAGGCAGCTTAAGGACAGAGGCTCTACTGGATGAAATTTCTTGTCCTGTACAAATTCAGGTTGAAAATTAAAGTGTTGCCAACTCAGTGGTAATTTAGAAGAAGAAATACTGTTTAAATACAGAGAAACAGAGTTGAAGGGGGAACAGAGGATATTACCTCTGAAATATCAATGTGAGTTTATGTATCTATTGAACAAATGCTGTCCTTAAGGATGTATCAATTTACAGATGTAGGTAAACATGGAGTGCAGAGTAACTCTGCTTAGTGGACTCAGTCCTCACTTGTGCTGCTATAAATCAGGGGTAACTCTTCCAAAGTTTAAACCCCCACCTTGCATGGCTAGGTGCACTTTTTAGCAGTGGGTATAAAATGCTGCTGCAAGTTCAAAATCATAGAGAGTCCTGACTCAATAGAAGTTTAAATCTTCCTTGTTCTCTATGGAGTTATTTTGGGTTTAGAGCAAAGTAGCACAAGCAAATATTATTTTAATTTTATTTTGATCTTGTCTCTTCTGATGGTCTGATACTCCCAGCCCCGTGTAGGAGCTCCACGCATGAGGTGTAGAATAACCAGCATGTAGCTGAATATCTATAGGTACAGAGGCAGATAAATTATTCTCATGAGTTAGAAATGGCCAGATAATTCTGTGAGTAGCAGAGCAGAGTGGAGCCAGGGTGAATGATGCATAAATGTCCCAAATGGGGGAAGTAAATTGCCCCAACTTTTCAGACTGGCTGCTGTGCTGGATGGGGTGTTACAGTTGTCCTGCTTTGGGGGCTGTCTGTTCATGTTTTTTATGGTCATTGTAAAGCTTGCAGCATGATGGGTTATTAGGGAGTGATCACTGGATTTGAGTTTCTTGGTGGATTATTCCAGCACCCTTGGAAAGGGCAGGCTCCATGGCTGCCACAGAGCTCAAGAAATAATTTGCTTATTTAAAATATGCAGTTAAGTGATTAATATCTTAAGAGGTGCAATTGCTGTAAATGCAGACCAGATAATACGAAGCTGCCAGTCACGTTTAGCACTGACACTCTTCTCCAGTTCAGATAATTCAAATAGACCACAGAGATAAACCAAGATCAGCAATAGCAGCTGCCTGATAGACAGACTTCAGATGTGAGGGTCTCTAGATGAAATGAAAGCCTCAGAGAATTAAATAGCCACACAACTCCACAAACTCATGGTTTACAAAAGGGGCTATGGCTCCCAAACTCATCTCACACCCTGTGCAGTGCCCCAATCTGAGAGCAGTTTAAGAAAAATGATCTTGTCTTTCAGTAAATGAAAATATGAGTTGAGAGGTAACATGGTCCACCTGAGAGAGCAATTACCTACAGCAAAGTTTATCCGTATATTTTTAACTCCAAGTAGTTAATTATATAATTGTTTTTTTAAAAACACCACCACTATACCAAAACAAAAAATCCCCCAAGCCCTAAACTACTTGGCTGAAACCCCTGGGTGGTTTTTCATACCCAGCCCCCAGCTGTTTGCATTCATCTGAGTTTGATGCCTTCAAACTGAGAACCACAAACCAGAGAATCGATATCATCTACCAAGTACAGCGCAGTATAAACACAATCAATTAATTCCTTTATATGGAAAAGGAGCTGGAACTCAGCTCATCTCCTCTCTCAGGCAAATTATAGCGATAAGAGAGCTTCCCTGAACTGAAACCAGAAGCACCAGCTTTCTGCACACTTAACTTATAATTGTCTATAATATGCATGGAGGTGATATGCATTTTATTCAGAAGAGTTCCATTATCTTTAATCAGCTTTTACATAATTTCCTTTGTTTTGTTTTGAAATATGTAAAAATGTTTCCTTTCCATGCACGTGTAGACAAAAAAAATGAAGAATTATGTTCACAAATTATTCCATTCACAGGAGCTTTAGCAGTGTGAGTAATACAGCAAAAATTTTATGAAACTGTAATATAGACCACAGCAGTAGGAATAAAGATGATAGAAACCAGAGGAAAGAGTCCTTTTTGAATAAGCTGTTAAAAAACCAAAGCTGCTTATCCCTTGCACTTGAGACCAACTTTTTAAATCTTGATCCCATAATATGATAAAAACTATAGAAATTCAAGGGAGTAAACACATCTGTGCAATCCTTATGAATTAGGTATTGATGTGTATTATGAGAGGCTATCCTCACCTTCCTGAGGGATGAAGATGGTCAGAAATGCACAAATTGGACAAGAAGTGCAGCCTTTCAAAGCCTTTTGCCAAGAGAGAGAAGCACACACATCCAAAGTTCATCACATACATCCAAATGCCTCACTGGAATATGGACTCCAAGCTGGACATTTTGGTCCAAGGACGAAATGGACCAACTAGAGAGAGAATACAAACACAGTAATAAAAATTACCACAAACCCTTAGATTTTCAAATGCTAAAAGAATATTTGATTCTTTCATTTGGGTTAAACAATTAATATAGTTAACTGGGTTAATTGGGTTAAACAGCTAATATAGTCTTCAAATATTGCATATTAGGTCTTACTGGAGGAGATGAGGAAATTATCTACTGCTGATGTGGGCTTAAATTGCATTCAGTGTTGCAAATTAGGAAAACTTTTTATGGGAAAGGATGGTGAAATGTGGAATATGATGGGTAGGGAAGTATTGGGGTCTCTGATGTTTGAGGTGTTTAATGTCAGATAACCATCTGTCAGGAATGGTGCAGCTGTACCTGACCCTGCTTTTGGAGAGCAGGGGAGAGAGCTGATGATTGTGGTGCTATCAAACCTTAGTTTTCTGCAGTTCAGTGTGGGCATTTCAAGGGTGGTCACTGACATTTAACTGGATTGGGAATAAGAAAATACACCCCTGCCTTGCTGCTGAGCATCTCACGGGAGGGACATGACCTGGGAGCTGCGCTCCTGCAGAGGCTGCCTGTGCTCTTGGCACAGAGAATTCAGACTTTCCTGGCCCCTGTTGGATCTGTTGCCTCTCTGCTCCCTCCTGTGCTGGTGGCTCAGTCCCACCTGGTTTCACGATCTCTCCTAACCCTCTCTGCAGTTTGCCTCATTATGTAAAAGACCTCTCTCTTCTAAGTATTATTATTTATTCAAGAGCCAGTTGAATCTAAGGAAGCATATAGTGAGCAAGTGAACACAGAGATAATTTTTTTTTTTTTCACAGCACTTAACTTGAAAACCTCCATGGTTATGGCTTCTTTACACCACCTCAGCTGCAAATAACAAGTTGCTGCCCAGCAGTGAAAGTGTTACTGTGGTTCAGAGGAAAGATTTCCCAACATATGATTGTTTAATGCCTACCTCTTTTATTTTAAACTTTTTTTTTTTCATTTGAAAACAGCTGGCCTGGTTATCTGAAACATTCCTGAGGTTACATTTTCCAGAGGCATAAACTTGAGAAGAAAAAGCATCCTGTTTATAAGATTGAAGCTTGCTGGTTCTATGAGCAAGTGGAAGTGGATTTTATATATGGGCCATCAGTTAACCCTAATTGGCAGGTCCTGGCCTGCCTGGATGGCACATGTAACATAATGGTGGCACACATGGCATATCCCTCAGGTCTTCCTTGTTCCCAGCCAGAGCCTTGGGGTGGTCAAAGCCCCAACAGTCACAATGCTAAAACCCAGGCACAGAGGGATTTTCCCTTCACTGCATCCTGAAAGGCACTGGAAGCTTTCCTATTTACTTGTCCATGGCTGTATCATGTACAGCATGTCAGGCTGGGTCCTGGAGCAGAGAGACCAATGAGGACAGCTGCATGCTTAGGTTTTCTTGTAGCACTTACTACACTGCTTGTGTACCTTTAGTAACACCTTGGTTTAAGATGTTCTGAGTTCAAGACTCACTCTCCCCACCCACTCCTGAGCATCACTGGCCTCTCACTACAGGATACACACTGAGGTGCTGGAGTGTGTCCAGAGAAGGACATCAGAACTGGGGAAGGGTCTGGAGCATGAGTTTGATGAGGAGCAGCTGTGGGAGATGGGGGCACTCAGCCTGCAGGAAAGGAGGCTCAGGGGAGACCTTAAAGCTCTCTAAAATCTCCTGACAGGAGGGTGCAGCCGGGTGGGAGTTTGTCGTTCTCCCAGATAACAAGGGACAGCAGGAGAGGCTGCCAGTGTCAGGTCAAAGCTCAGCTCACCTTGCTGTGCACCTGGACAAGAGATCCCTGAGCAGATTTGTCCCAAGAAAGCATTGTGTTCAGCAGCATTGTGTCTTCCAAGACAGCTCAGGATTCAAAAATCTTCCATGGTGTGGCAAATCCTTTTCTTCCTGACTCTTGCACGTCTTTCTGGTCATCACCACCACAACTCCCTGGGAGCGGTGTCTGTGATATCTACCACGGGCTTGGTGTGTGCCCAGGGATCCCAGCCCCCATAGCCTGCACTGTCCTTGTCCATAATTACACACAACTGCACGTACTGCAGCAGTGAAATCCTGGGGACCTTGACTTATTCCACTCTTGAACCTTAAATGAACAGCACCTTGCGCAGAGAAGTTGAGTCGTCACAAGCCTCAAGTGTGTAATGTTTATTTTTCCTCTGTTGCCTATTCCCCTTCTGGAAGAAGGAAGATCAATGGACTGTTTTAGCTCACATGACCTCTGGGAATACAGGATGCTGCCAGAGTATTTTTTTTTTTTAAGAAAGTGTGGGGGGTAGGAGGGGCTGGGAAAGGAGAAAGAAATAAAAAAATCTGAAGGTTTAAATACAGCCTCTTCCATGACCCTTCTGCAAAGCCAATATTTTCCTAATAAAATAATGTGTAGCTTGTATTTTATTTTCCCCATCAACAAGGACTGTGAGTTCATTTGTTTGTTTTACATTGGCTGCTCAGAACAGTGTAGCTCTATGAGGTTAAAGAGATCCTCCGAGAAAGATCCTATTGATTTTAATTACCGAGAAACAGCCCACAGGGACAAAAGGACTTTGCCTGTTTATTTAGCCATCGCTGTGCTGCAGTATTGTGTAAGGAGAGATCAAATCAGTTGCCCTCATTATTACAATAATAATAAGGCAGAAAAGGTGCCTCCGGGCCTTGGGATTTTTTTTTTTTTTTGTGAGACAATAACCTCCACCACTCCTCCCACTAATAAAAGGCAGACTTGAGGAACAAGGAGCAATTACTATTCATCAATATTAATTCAATTACAGTCCTGTTATTTATATTACAGGAAGGATTGTTTAATATTTTAGAAATATCCCAACCAAACCAGGGGTCACATCTGTTCTTTTACAGATTGATTTTTATCCCTGCTAAATGCATGTTGAATGGTTTTTACCTCCTTTGGGCTGAAGCTAAGGTTAATTAGTTATTCAGCACAAACCAGTGGTACAATGATTGTTTCTAAGACTGTCTGGTTTGAGAATACACCTACTTGTGTGCTAAACTGGAAACCCTCCAGGGATCAGCAAGCATTACTTGCTTGGGATCTCTTCCCACCCATTCTGGAGTAATACCAAGCCAGGTTTGTGGTGGTCTTGAAAGAATAGAAATCAGTTTGTTCTGCTTATGCTATTTGCTAATTCTATTTTCTTGGAGCCTGCGCCTCTGAGTTAGTCTCTTCTTTGTGACTTGGCCTGTGTTCCCTCATGAGAATTTAGTATTTCCTCATAGGTATTCTCTTGCTTAATTACTTTTTAATGAAGTCTTGATACTTTTCACAATAAGTACCTGAATAGTCAAGTTACAGTGCTTTCTGTGAACAGTATCTCAGGTCTCTCCTGCGTCATAAAGAAATACTCTGGCCCATAATCTTGTTGTTGTGGGTCTTGTAAACTGTACTTGATTGGGCCAAGAGAATCCATCCAGCAGGTGGTTTTATGCAGGGGCTGGTTGTGTAAAAGCCAGTTTTAACATGGACATGAGTAAAGATGCAAACAGCTGTTGAAGGCACAACTGATCTTTTCAACCCCATGGCCTGGCAATGCATAGATGCACGTTGTTATTGGTATAGGAAAAATAATGGAGCTGCAGGTCATTGAAATGCAGCTGTAATTTAGCTTTGATTTGTGGGAGCCCTGTGCCTGTAGAGGATTCTGCAGATGGGCTTTAAAGAGAGCCCAAGGACAAGCCATATTGCTCCATTTGCAGTCTTCTGTGTGAAAGGAAAAGCAGAATTTGACTCGATGTTTGTGCACCAGCTCAGCAGCTGACTTCACACCTAAGGGTTTTCTTTATTTTCCTTTAAATCATGGCACTAGGAAAGGATTTCCTGGTTCTTGTTCTCCTTCAGCTGAAGCTTTTCTTAACTTCAGAGAATGTCACATGTGGTTTTAGCTATTTGAGTCATCCTCTGGGCTGCTGTGTTTCACTGACTACCCTTGTGACTAATAGAGTTCCTAAGTGTTTCAAGCAGAGAGATTTCAGCTGGTAAGGTTAATGCAGCACAGCATTGGGCAGGTGTTGCAGGTCAGTCCCTTGCTTAAATAATAGGTTGTTCTGCTGATGGTGCTTCCTTAAATATCAAGAGATGGTGTAGATTTGTCTGGAAGGCTGGAGAGGGCACATATCTGAGCTGAGAGCTGCAGCATTGCTCCAGGATGTGGTAGAACACTGCAGGTACAGAATCTTTCCCTGTGGGCTGCTTTTAAAAAATGAGTTAAAACAGTTGACTCAAATATATTCCTTTTGTCAATGTATTAGGTTACTGTTTGAATAGTTCTCCAAAATGAAATACTTCAACTCAGCTTTGTTACCTGAATGTAACTGTTTGGTTTGAATTTAGCAGCGTAGGCTGTCAGGAGCCAATGTTGATCATGAAGGTGGGAAGTAGCACAAATAGGTTTAGAAAGATGATGAGCAGCTAACAACAAAACACCTAAGATGGTTTTAAAGATTGCATTTTAAGTCTTTAATTGCATCTCAGGCTTGAAGAAAAAATGTTTTGTACTTTCAGCTTTTCCACAAAGAAAGCAGACTAGGAATATACTTCCTCAGATTTTCCATGATCTGGCCATGGCTTATGTTATTTCTGTTCTATTCTATTTTCTGACCTATTCTATTTCTGTGATCGAAGCACAGCTCAGAAACTGTCAATATAGGAAGTCTGTGTCTAAGAAGAAAAATAGAATAATTAAGCTTATTTTCAGTGTGATAAAGTGGAGGAAGGAAGGGTGGAAGACAGATACTGTGAATAACATGTCACCTAATGAGAAATCAGAATTAGATGATGGGGAAGTACCTACAGTTAGTGGTTTGGGAGAAACTGATTTTTAATGAAAGATTAAATCTTAAATGTATGGAGTGGAGATAAGCAGGGTGTGTTAACAGTCTGTAAAATTGTATGTAAATTTAATAATAAATGTATTGTATGTATGATTATTCTGTGAAAATTGTGAATGTGATCTCGGGTATCAGCTGTTCATGCAGGTATATCTAAGAATACTTTGTTAGACAAACCTTGTCAGGCAACTGAGAAATGCTGAGTTGCTCTAGCAGTAAACAGCACAAAATAAGCTGAAAGATCAGGTGTTCACTCAGTTTTTTTAATATGAAACTTGCCCTGGGATCACATATGTTGTGAAATTTCCAGGTATGGTCTCCCTGTCCACAGTTAAGGTCTATGTTACAGACTAAACTGAGATTAATGAGGAATCAGCTGGAAATTGGACCATGTCTTCAGGAAAAGTTCTTCCTTGCAGCTGTGGCTTAGCTCCCTACAGTAAACTGTACTCCATCACAAGACTAAGTCTGAAACCTATTTTAAGACCTTTCTTGATAATAGACATTAAATAATTCTTTAGCGTCTCTAACTCAGCCTGCAATGTGGATGTCAGCCTTGGTAACATTTCTCCAGTGTTGCTCACCAGTCCCAAAGGCCTGTTTACCTTCTGTCCTCTTCTCAGTCCTCTTATCTCTCGTTTTCCTATCTTTACATCTGCCTCTGTCTAGTCTATCTGCATATAAAATGCCAGTCTCTTTCATTATATATATTATGGATTTGCCCACCACTTCTTCTTTACTTCTGGTTTTGTTCTCAGTTCCCATGAGGCGGCGCCTTCAGCTGCTGCTTCTTCATCTTCTGGTCTTCCAAAACCTCTGCTCTTGCTACAGGATTTATCTTACCAAAGAGTATGAAAAGCCTGTGCAACTCATTGCTGCTTTGAGATAAAAGGACTGTTGAAAGTCCAGAGGTGTTGGTTCTATGCATGATTCCTCCCAGTGCTTCTTCATGTGTGTGAGCCAGGACTTTGTGTAATACCATACCAGAGATCATAAGTTCTTTTGGGGAAAAAACTCTCCTGATTGTGGGGGTGTCTGAGAAGTTTTTTGAGAAATTTCTGGGAAATTGAGTGAGACTGTCTCAGATTTCTCCAGTGTTTGCTGCAGAAAAAGAAAACCCTCTTTTGCTGGCTAAGCCTTACCTGGGCATATGAATATTTGTACATCTTAGTTAGACATAACATAAGCAGTATTGATTTAGTCTTGCAAGGGAACTTGCTTGTTTCTCTGGGCCCAATCTCCAATGAATTTATAGTGATCAGGCCATTATGCTTGGGTGGCTGTATGACAGCAGTGCAGAATGGAAAAATCTTGCTGTAAAAGCGATCGAATCAGGAGGGGACAATAAAAGGATTCTGTTGTTCACCCCCTTGGTCATGGCTTTTGGTTATGGTTACAGCTTAACATAACCACCCATCAAACAACCGTGTATTTTTATGCTCATGTGTAGGGTGGTTGGTGGGTGCACAGGCACAAAAGATTTAAAGCTGGTCTCTTTTTGTTTTTAGTTTTTGAAGGCTACATTAATTGTTCTGATGCCTGAACATCTGCCCGATACGCATTGTTTCCTCTGCAGACTGAGAAAGACAAAAGCTAAATACAAATTTATTGAACGGACAAGCTAATAAACCCTGAAGTTTGCACAATATTTTAATGGAAATCATACTTCGTCAGAAGCACCTGTATCAAATTTTCTTCGTGGAGATTATGGTTCATCAGTACCAGAATTAATTAAAAATTTCCTACCAAGCTTGCTCTCTGCTCTTCAGTTTCTATATATGATTGTTTAGCTTTATAAACTAATTGCTCATTTCAGGGAGGAATGTGTAACTTATTAATTCAAATGCATAATATGAAAATGTGCTTTGTAAAGGAATACACTTTGCTGTTAAAAAATCCATTCAGTTTTTGGTGGCAAAAGGGATTTTATATAATTCTTCAGATTTCATTTTATGTATTTTTACAGTGGTAAAAGCTGATTCATTATCAGCTGTCCTAACTTTACCTGCTCTCAATAACTCACAGGTTCAGGTCACCCTGCAGTGCCTCCTTTCGCCTTCGCTCAGATACCATGTCTAACTGAATGGAATTGACCTGTTTAAGGCCTCTTCACTCCAACTGAATTATTTGATCATAGCCACAGACATCTGTTTGGGGCAGTAATTGGTTGTTTATAAGAGCACAGGAGAGCCACCACCAGCAGCAGCAAGACAATAAAGGCAAGGGACAAGCATGGAGGGCATGTAGACAGGTCCTGACAGACCACTGTCTGCTTGAGATAAGCAATGCAGATTAGTTATATGCACTCTATCTCACCACTGGGGCCTAATAATCCCCTTTAGCACTCATTCACAGTTATGTAGCAGACAGAAAACTAATACAGGGGGGAATCAGGTCCCGCTGCCTCGCCACAAATCTCAGACACAGCTTCTGGAATCCGCGGGGTTTTGCCGTACAATTAGTTTTAAATGCCAATTTCATGGTGGCTCATGAGATGGAAAATAGAAGAATAGTAGGTAAAGATACCCATTGCAAACTAGATTATTTGAGAGGGAAAGATGGCTCCTCAAGATGTGGCTGTCACTGCTGCTTCCTGGCTTGACAACCACAATGTGGACATTGAGGTAAAGGGTGACAAAAATTTAACTTGAAGGGCTGAATTGATGGGGAAAAAAAATGACATGGTATTTCTGTGCTGTTAGTGTACAGAGAGGAGACAATGTGGGTTTTAATTGATTGGCAAAACCTTGTTGCAATTATTATGGAACACAGGATGGTTGTGCTTGAGGGTGACTTGCAGTGGCAGCAGGCATGTAAAGAACATCTCACACTGGGCTTGTCCTGGTACAGCTGCACATCTGTTCCCCTCACTGTCAAACCCAAACACATGACACATCTTGGGGGTGCTGCCCAACAAGGTTTAAAGGAGACTGCAGAGGCTGGGTTTTAAGAGAATTTGATTTTCACATTCAAATGTTGAATTCAGTAATTTTTAACTACATGCACAAACGAAAATGCATTTATGTTAATATTAAACATTAATTTTAATTTCAAACTGAAAGTCTGCATTTTGCAAGATGTAGATACCTGTTACAGCTCTGAGCCAGTGCAGGGAAGGGGAGAGTGCAGAGATGAATATTAAGATTGGCAGATCCTGGTATGTTTGCTTGAGTTCCAGAAACACAGATTAGTGGGACATGGTGCAGGTGATGGAATGAAAAGATTGTCATTATTGTGGTTGTTGTTGTGCTGTGCCACTCATTTCATGGGTAGCAGTTGCTCTCAGCGTGATGTAAATATGTGCTTGTATGCAAATGGTAAGAAATGCTGCTCTCCAGAAGTCTTTTGGTTTTAGTGGTGCAAAGATAGTATCTCTGGCTCCTGAGTTTTTAAGTCCTGCACCTTGAAATCTGGTAATTTTTTTGTGCAAATAATAATGAAAGTTTATTATAGGCACCAGTGGGAAAGGTAATCTCATCTCAAACTACTTTCCTAAAAAAAAAAATCTTACTACTCAAAGTAGAAAAAATTGAAATTGTTGACCTAAAAGCTTGGATCATTACTCTCTACAAGTACCTCTAAGGACTGCTGTAGCCAGGTGGGGGAAGGTATCTTCTCTCAAAAATCAAGTGACAGAATGAGAGGAAATGGCCTCAAGATGTGCTATGGGATGTTTACGTTGGATATTAACAAAATTTTTTTCATCTTAAAGGGTGGTCAAGCACTGGAAAAAGCTGTCCAGGGAAGTGGTGGTGTTACCACCACTGGAGAGATTTAAGAGGTGTGGTTATGGTACTTGGGGACATGGTTTAGTGGTGGCCTTGGCAATGCCGGGTTAATGGTTGGACTCAGTGGTCCTAGTGGTGTTTTCCAATCTAAATGATCCTATGAGTCTATGACTTTCTCTGTTTAACAAGTATCATATTTAATTTCTTTGTGTGTTTGATCAGTCTACAATCACAAAATAATTTTTGCAGACATCTTTGTTTGGTATTTTCTGTTGGATATCCCAATATTCCATTTGTGTTTTGCACAGCTCCTTCTCTACATGCATCTCCAAAAAGTATCATATTTCTGGCATGAATTTCACATTCACATTGAACCTATGGAAGAGACAAAATATCTGGAAGAGACATAAAATTTGCATGGGAAACAACCCTTGCAAGCAGAAGGCACTTTTAATGAGTTTTCTTAGTAAATTATAGGAGCTTCAAAACTCCCCAGTAAGGGAAGGGATCCTCAGTAAATTCACACAGCTCTGTTGAAATCAGCAGGGCTTTGCTGCTTTACAGTTCTGCTCTGTGGTTTTTATCTGGGATTTTTTTTTTTTCCATTTAGTATTGCCAGCTAGAGAGTTATTGTACAAGCAGGCTGTAAAGCACGGCAATGTTTTTGACTCCATCTACATGTCCTGTATTTGTTATCTAATTGCCAATAGACCAAACTGCAAAGGGACAATGTTTTTCAACCAAACGACCTGTAAGTAGCAGGAAATCTTATGCTCTCACCTCTTCGGCCCAGACAAGAGCATCCGCATTTTACATAATGAGAGGAATCAACTGTTCTTTATCAGTGCTTTTGGTGCAATTGCAAATCTTTAAAGCCTAGCTGCTTCTTGGATTTAACAACTGCATCCCAACCCTCCATGCATCAGGAACATGCAGGTCACTTTTATACAACTGCAGTGAATACCATTATTTGTAACCTGAATCAGCTTAAAATTCAGCCTCAGAGGTTCTTGCAGGATCTCTGGCTGCTCAAAGGGAGCCATGTGCTTCCATACAATGGGGGATTGTGATTGTTTATTTGACTTTAAGTTATGCATTTATATTTAATGAATTACAGTTAAATAACACGAAGACAATTGACAGTGTCTCTGGTCACTCCAGATTCCTGGCTGGTTGCAGCCTCTGTGTGAGCAGCAGCAGTGAAGTCCTTGCTCATGTGCTTTGTTATGGGGTGCACAGAGGTACTGCTCAGGCTGCAGCCCCAGCTGCTTTTTCAGGACTGTAATTTCTTATTTGGACCCATGAGCAGACCTGATTCTTTGCATTTCAGTGTGTCTTCCCCAGTATGTTCAGTCACACCCAGTTAAGGTATTGCTGGAGTGACCGGCAGGATGGGTATGGCTTCCCCTTGGGAATCCATCTGGAGATGCAAATTTCATCTTCTGAGTCTCACACCCCACATCAGACCCCACCAGAGAAGTCCCTTTGCTGATAACAAATCTCACACGTACAGTATTTACCGTGCTGATACTTCTAATGAAATAAGAAATTACAATTACAGCTGTTACCAAGTATTCTTATTACCACCAGTCCATTCCAATGAGTAGTTGCATCAGCCAAGTTTTCATTTCTGCAGGATTCTTGCCTGATTTAGTGGACTGTCCTGCTGTCTCTCAACATCTAAGGCAAAGATTGGTGTCCTCTGGCTTAACCTCCACTTTTTCAGAGGGACAGTCCAGCTTAATGTTCAGTCTAGTTTGTCTAATTATTCAAGCCTCTATTAGAATAGCACTAGCACTAATAGATTAGTCAGATCAGAAGGAAGATTTCAAATCAAAAATATAATAATTGCTATCACATTGGCCAGACTAATCAGCATGGGCTGATAACATCTGCTTTACTCCATGCTTTCATACTGTGAATTAAGTTTCCAAATTGAACCAAACTATTTCTAGGAGTTGTATTATCACCATTTGGCCCTAGCAGCCCTTGTGAGCTCTCACAAAATCCCTGGAGACAGAAAGCAATATACATTCCTTTCAGTTAAATTTTGTTTGGTTTTCAAGTGAAAGAGTCCCAAGAAATACAGAAGAGCCTAAGCTATCCTTGGATGTAACATGTCTGACTATGTTAAAACTAAAAGGTCAATAGTAATATTTTTCTTTTATTTACTGTTTTCCTTTGTTTTTTATTTTTTTCCTTATTTTTCTTCACTTTTTTTCCCTTATCACCACAGTAACATCTAATAATGTCTTATATAACATGACCAACTTCATCACCAAAGGATTTATTTGCTTTCATGTCCTCAACTAAACTTGAAGTCGTGCAATGTAGCTTCTCATTTTGATTTTGCTTCCTAACAATCAGATAGTGTTAATTTTCAAGTATGCCCATGGAAGTACTGTTGGCTTCTGATGCAGGTGGTGGTGAATTTTGTACAAGTTTGTAGCTCCTGGACTTTGCGCCAGGATTTTGTTCTGCTGCCCTTCATTAACTCTGGAGGGGGGGGGGGGGTCTGTCTCCTGTGTCCCCTGCTTTGACAACACCTTTTTCTGTGACCCCGAAGAGAGGAGCTTCTAATCACTGCTTTCATCCCAAAATTTTCAGTATCTTCCTAGTAAACAGAGATTTAAATCTTGGGGCACCTAGAATATAAGGACTCACACTTTCAATTCCACTTGGTTTTGTTTTTATTCCACCTCTTTTTCTCTGATTAGTTATGCTACTGTGAACCTTAGGGGCTGAGGCATCTTTTATAGTATTTTAATTGTATCTAGCCTACTTGTTGTAGTAGAGCCAGTAGATGAACTCTGTCGCACCATTCATGGCATGAATGTCTTATCTCAACTTGATTACTTGGCTTTTAAATGCTTTTATGCATAAATTTATTCACATTTGGTTTGTTTACTCACATATGCTCACATTACTTGAATAAAGTAAATAGCAAAGCATGGTATAAAGAGCTTGAATCCAGAATTTGGAGGTTCAGAATGCAAGTTGGCACGAGATTTCAGCTGAAAGAAAAGATTTCCATGGCAAAAGCTCTGGTGACATGGTCTTTAATAACTTTTGGTGGTTCAACTGATCTTTAGTTTCTCCTAGAAAAGCTTATTTCACACAGTTTATACTGTTATGATTTCACAGGGGTTTTCCCTAGCAGTGTTCAAAAGGCATTTGGATGTGGCTCTTGGGGGCACTTAGCAGTGAACACAGTGGTGCCAGGTTAGCAGTGGGACTCAGTGATCTTTGAGGCCTTTTCCAACCTTAAGGATTCTGTGATCTCAAAATGATTCCTAGATTTTTCCTTTTCATAACCCTGATAGATTTGGCCAGTAGGATTATTGTCATAGGTGGGAGGGCCTGATGCTGAGACAGTGAAATGGTGTGGCTGTGGCAAGTCAGGAGCTGGCACGAGGTGTTTTGCTTCACAGCTCCTCCACCAGGGTCATCAGCTCCCAGCCCTTGTTGCATGTTGTTACAGAGATCTTTGAGCTCTTGAACTGAAGACAGTTTCAGACAGAATACAACTTTGATAAAATTATGGGACTTTGAGGTCATCTGAAAAAGTCCCAGGAGCTCAATGAATTTTGACTGAAAGTCCTGCAGAGTCCCCCCGTTCTCTGTCTGGCAGTGAAATAATAGTTTCAAAACACTGGTATGACAGTGGCTTTGTTTCCTGAACATTTTACTAGGAGGAGGTTTTCCTGAAAACACAAGAATAGGAATTTCAAAACCTTTGCAACAGAGTAAGCAGAGAAGAGGTATATTCTGTATATTAGCAGTGATTCAGCTGAGAGACTAGGACTGAATTCTAGACTCGGGTCCATTCTGAGCATCTCTTGAGGTCAGCAGGACTCAGGCCAGTGTAAACTGCACCACGGGGTGAAAGACTTGATTGCTGTGTGTTGACTGGAAAGTTCATTTCAGACAGATCTGGATTGAGAAACTACATGTGAGTGTTATCTCTGAAGATCAACTCCCCCACGCAACCCAGGCAGATTGCATTTAAACTCCAGAGAAATTGACTGGCTTGGGAACTGGGGAAAATATTCATTTGTTTTACAACCAAAGGTGTCTTTATGTTCAGATACTCAAATGTGAAAGTATATTTGTCTACCAACAATGAAATATAATATTGATATCGCCTCCAAGAAATATAGTGCGATGTATTGCTTTTCCTTCTGTTTTGTGCTTTATGTAAACATGCAAACGCCGTGACACCGTGCTGTGATGGCAGCCAATAGACTGAGCACTTACCCCCGCTGCTGTTGTGTAACCATGGGCAATTTATCTAAGTCTCACCTCTCTTAAAACACTTTTATCAAAATTGGCGGTCAAACAGCACTGAACCATGGTGGCCTCAATCTTAAATGCTGTGGTGCAGATTTTAATTTGGGAAAGATTAATGCACTCTCAAGTGTTAATGCCACAGCTTTCTGTTATCTACATTGATGGGTGTCAGCTAATTTCTGCAGAAGGATTGTAAAGCAAACTGTGCATGTTGATGTTTCAGAAGCCTAAGCTCCAGAATGGTGAGATAATAGAGAGGGGAATGGAACTATTTTCTCAAATTTCTTTTAAATTAGAAAATGTTTCCCCTGTCTTTCTAAAGCCGGGCTACCGAGTCAATTCCACTCAAGCTGATTCTTGAAGATATAGGGAATATTTCATTTAAAGGAGCAGTAAAAGTGTCAAAAGATACTTTATCAAGGTCGCTTTTAGATTGAAGATAACAACCCATCTTGTAACAAATATAGACCCCCACAGTCAGCTTTGTAATTTCCAGTGCTGTAGTAGTTCTTAGTCTGTCTCCATCATCTCTCACAAATTTTTTTCCTTGTCAGGTCACATATAATCATAATCAACAAAAACCCTTTTGTTCATTTAATAAAGTGACAATAGCTGGTATGTTTTGACTGGTTTATTTTTCAGCTTCATACAGTTTAGCAAATACAACTGGAGTTTGTTCCAGTATTTAATAGACTTTCCTAACTGTGAAGGAGATCTCTGGGAAGAAGATAACTGTGAAGAAGATGATGCACAATAACTAGGAAATTTTATTTGTGTAGACTAATTTACACAGAAGGGGGGAATGCAATTAAACTCATAAAACTTGCTCTAGCAATGATCCAGGTCAAGGGGCTAATGGTGAATTGCATGAATAACAGTCACTCACCCAAGTCACATTAAACAGTCTTGATAATATCATCCAAAATAGCCAATTATTTTGAGTGTTATAAGAAGGTTTTGTTGTTACTTAACAATGGTTTATATGGGAAAATAGTAATAAAGGGTATATGGTAAAAAATAATTTCAAAGGGATTAGTTGCAATTCAGTTCACAGTAAACTGTTTTTGTGCCGGGGCATGAAGGAGCAATGCCTTAGAGGAGAGTGAAGTGTATATGATTTAGCAGTGATTTTATATGGTCAGTGCTTGCCAAGGCAGTGTCATCAGCTCCAGTTTAAAAGCAGGAGCAGAGAAGGAAACACAACCACTGCAGCAGAGCCCTACTCACTGCAAAGCATCTTCCCCATGACCATGGACTTCCTCCTTTGGTTACAGTGAGGGATACAAGGTGGGAGGGTGTGCAGTTGCTGGGTGGGTAAGGAGGGAGGTGGTGAAGATATGAACTGGCCAGGCACAGTACAAGAGGTTAAAGTGATGTTATTTTGTTATATCTTGCCGCATTTACCAGGAAAGTAGTGTGAGAGGGGTGCTCAGTTTAACTCTGGATTTTGAGTTAGGGGTTTTCTGACTTTCAATCTGTAAAATTTATATAATAATATTTGCCTGTATTAATTTTTACAGATATTCTTCCTCTTGATTCTGTTTCAGTTTAATTCCATGGTAACAAATTATTATTATTATTAATTAAGTAATTAATTTATTATCTTGACAAATGGAGATTTTTATTCAGCTATTGACTCATAAAAGACCATAAAAAGCCAACATGTCAAGTGGTTTGTTTTTACATAGGGGTGTTCATTACCAGAGAAGTCAGAAATCTGCATCGACCTATTCTCTCCATACAGGAAGGAAGTTTTGCAACTTAGTGACTAATTTGTAGTTTAGTTTTTGCTCTGACTGGCACAAATCTTCTGGTTGCAATATAACTGCTCCATCTTGGTTTCCAGGAACTAACCTTGACATTATACTAGATTTGTTTCTCCTAGTCACTCTTCTGCCCTTGTAGAGATTTGACCCTGAAGTTCACACAATGTAAAAGCAGATTTCAACACCTTGAACCTGATATGATGGAGAAGCAGAGGTTTAATTAGAACATCTTAGAGCATGTTGACATCAAGTAGTTTTCTTTTGCTTGATAGCCGGGCTATCCCAGTCATAATAAAAGGGTTAAATTAACCTGCATGGACCTACATGGCACTATTCAGTTTTTGTTTTTATTTTGAGACATTTGAGAGTCTTCAAGGAAGAGAAGTGAAATGCCTCTTTAGGGGCCTCAAGGGTAAATCTGTACAACAGAGGGTTTTAAGAGGAATTGCAAAGGGTTGCTACTGCTATGGTCTGATTAAGGCTACAAGTCAAACTGAGAAATATCACCACTGATGATCAACTCGCTACAACATATTTTTGGTAGCTCTGTATTTGCTGGGAACTATGGCTATAGTGTGAAAATGAGCAATGCCCTTTTCTGGAGAAAAATTCATGACAGGATTGGAAGTGCTATGGATTCTGGACACCTGGGATATGACTGTAAAGGGTCCTGTGTGACAACGTGAGTTTTCATAGTTTTGCCTCTGTGCTGAAACAGTTTATTCTGTCCCTGTGTTACCATGGCTTCAAATACACAATGTGCAGCTTGTCATAAAATTATGATTGAATTTAAACTGTGTGTGAGGTTAGGAAGACATCTGTTAATTGTTCATGAAATTAATTGAATGATGACTATCTAGTTGAGTTTTCACTGGATTTATTCTTACGGGTTGTAATTGCTAGTTTTGTAAAAGGTAGCTCACAAGCAGGTTATTTTTAAAAAGCAAAAGCCCCTTACCTGTATCTCCTGTCAGCCTGTATTCTGGTGTTGAATATGCCATTTTAAAAATGGGATTGTAGCAACTCCTCATATTAAAGTAAAATGCTTGTTTTTCATACAGGAATTACAGAGTGTAACATAATTGGGCTCACTGAAATGAATTCAGCATCTCTCAGAGAACAAAATCATTGAGCCTACTGACTAAATTTAGCAGCCTAATAGAAATATGCAGGTGAAGGTACAATTAATTTTAATTACTAGACTATACATTGTTAGTTGCACAGCCATGAGTAAAATTAAAATGGCAATCACAATTAGAAAATTGCAACCTCATTGTGCAACAAATTAGTCACAAATTAAAAGTCCAGGAACTATTATACATCCACTTTATTGCTTTATGACCATTATTGCCCTGATATGGATTTTATTTCTTTAATGTTGTGTCCACTTCTTTACACCTTATCTTTGTTTAGAATCTCTGGCTTCTTCCCAGATTGTGAATCTAAGAAAAGAAATAATACAGGCTTCAGGGCTGTGACTTCCCTGTTCACTCTGGACAGAAACTCCTAAGTGGCCCTGTCCTGCTCATGGGTGGCTTTCAGAACAAGGTTTGTCACTGGCTTATTTCAGTGAGGCTTCTAGAGCACAGAAAATGGCATTCAGGGGGTAATAGCTGAGGTCTGTGTGTGATGTAACCCTTTTAGAAAAGGTCAGGCCAGCTAAAGACTGGAATCTGGAGGGAATCTGCATTGGTGTAAGTTAGAGTCTCTCCCACCCCTTCCCTCTGGCTGTGCGCAATCCGACCCCCTCCCCTCTGGCTTGCACAAAGAACTTTAGCTACAAGAGAATTTCTGCTATAAGCCCAGTTTTCAGCTGTTCTCGACATGGGTTTACGAAATTAGGTATAACAATTATCCCAATCTTGCAAGCTTTGTGGTGGTTGAAGCTACTTTTGCCCTGAAATACTTGAGGAGCCATCATGAAGTGGCTGAGCTACAGTAGTGCCTGCAAACACCTGAAATGCAGTGACTGAAAATGCTGCAGATGTTCTGCAGAGTCACATCTCCCTGCTGTGGGAATGAGGGACTTACCTACCTGGCACCAGCGCCTCATCTTCACCTGCAGGTGAGTACAATGACAGCAACAGCACTCACCATTGTCACAGTGCTGTCTTGAGTCCTCTGCGGGGTCAACCCCACTCTGAGGTGATCTGAGGCTTTACCAAATACTTAGATGCCTCTTGTGCAAAACTTAAGATCCATGGAGGAGGTTAAAGTAACTTCAGTCCCCACATCTCCTTTTCTGTCCAAGATGCACCAGAGGAGCAAGAAAGAGAAATTCTCTTATCAGCATCTGAAGTATGCACTCTGCAGTTAGCCCAGTTATGATCCTGCAGCTGCAGGATCAGAATGGCTTAAGTTAAAAGGAGCCCTCAAAATCATCCAGTTCTAACCCCTCTGCCATGGGCAGGGACAATTTCCACTGGACCAGATTGCTGAAAGCCCATCCAGCCTGGCCTTAAACACTGTCAGGGTTGGGACATCCACTGCTTCTCTGGGCAATCCATGCCAGTGCCTCAACACCCTCCTTGTAAAGAATTTCTTCCCAATATTTAATCTACACCTGCCCTCTGCCTTTTTACAGCTACCCCCCTTGTCCTGTCTCACCATGCTCTTGTGAATAACCTCTCTCCATCTTTCTTGTAGGCTCCCTTCAGGCACTGGGAGTCACCCCAAAGCCTTCTCTTCTCCAGCGCTCCAGAGGGAGGTCAAGGCACAGGACTGAACACACACTGGCTGGGAAGAACAGGCACAGCAAGATACTTAACCAGAGTTCTTGTAGACAGGAGCTGGGGAGGGGGTTTAAGTCCAAACAACCAAACCCCAATGCAATCTCTGTTCTTCACATGATCTCAGCTCTCTGGGGTCTTTTCTAAAATCATCAGAGCATTGGGCAGCTGGTGTGAGCCCCAGCAGGGGCTTTTGCAGTGCTTGGAGAGCTGAAACTCCATTTCAAACATGCAATTGAACAGCTATCAGAGGGTAATGATGTTTAGTCACTACTGCTTGGGACTGGATTTTAATTGATGACCTAGAGGTGAAAGTGTTTATATTCCATTACCTGCTATTGTCAGTATTTTTTTTTCTCCGTAATCCTCTTTGCTGTAATATGAATACTTTGGGAGGGGGAAATTAAAGGTGGGCTGAAGATATGAAGTGAGAAGAGATAGATTTACTCACTGGTTATCTCTCTGCATTTAAGGCCCAACAGGAACTCCTTAATAGAATGCCAAATTCTCTTGTCTACTGTTAAAATGGAATCAACACATAATTTATTGAAACAACTTTAAATGTAGATTTTTTTGTTATAGTTTTCCACAAATTTTACTTCCATGTTTGCACTATTCCCAACAGGAAGAATTCCTTCTGATCTGAAGCAAACTCATCTGTGATTGCTAAATCGAACAGTGAAATTTCCCTCAGTTCTGTGAGAGGTGAGAACCTGTGATTTACTGCATGTTTATGCAGCTCCTAGTGCCCAATTGCACAGAGTCCTGTGGGATTTACTTCAGGATATAAACTGAGGAAAATTTAGTAACATGATCAATTCATATGACTTTTTTTTCTCAGAAGTCACAGAAGTTTCTTATTAGCTGCAATTTTTGTATCTCAGGCCTTCCTGTGTCTTAGAATTTCTTGATAGGCTTATAAAGATGAATTTTGTCTTGAAAATGTGGAGGCATAGAAATGAAATGCCAGTTTGGAATCTGGATGTATTCTGTACAGTGGTTGTTTTGAATGATTTCTGAGGCAGAGAGTATTTAAGATTAGGGAACCATCTTTACGTGCTACTGGCTGATATTTATTTACTCTAGGTTCCTTTTTGGGAGACATGTTGTTCCTTCAGCATTAATATTAGCAGTGCTAATACAAATATCTTTTATGTTTTTAAATTGAAAAAAAAAAGTTATCATACCAGCTTCTCTGTCTGAAAAAGAGATTTAGTGATAAGTGAGAATACCCTGTTAAGGGCCATGAATTAACCTTGCAAGACAAACAGGAATATTATCTGGATTTTTGTTTATTGACCCATGGTGGGCTATTGAAGTTCTTCTGTGTTCAAGAATTGTGCATTTCCTCCTTATATGAAGCCAAAAGCACTTGGCATGTAGTGCTTTTCTTGGTTGTGGCCTTTCCATGCTGCTATTTTAGAGGGTTAAAATTTTGTTATTATAGGAAATGTGCTGAACTTGTATCGAATAAGTTGATGCAAGGAATTACTTGTTCTATTTTTCCTTCTGCTCTTTCTGGTAAGAAATTTGCCTTACCCATGAGTCAGGAGGTTTTTGGTGTTCAAATGCATGGAAGAGCTGCAATACAAATATCTTGTGATTTGGGTCAATAACTTTGCATTAATATTTGCCATTGGTAATAAGTGGGTAGAGCCTCATGGGAAAGCTGCAAAAATGGAAATGTCTCCTTGTAGACATGTGTTTGTGAAACCAGGGTCTGCAGCTGACAGAGCAATTGGAGAGGTGTCTTTAAGCTTTACTGTTGGAGTCCTGAAACTCTATGAGACTTTAAATTCCTTGGCATGGTGGGGAGGAGGGGGAACTTGGATCCTGAACTTCCTGTGAATCTCAGAAATATTGCACATTTCTTGTTCAGCCATTTTATTTATGCTGCAAAAAGTGTAAGTGTGATTCTTTAGCTATAGCTGAGAAGACAGCACTTCATTTAATCCCAGGTACTGCAAACTGCTGTATTCCCTACAAAGAAATAATTACAAATCTACATAGTAAATTATTTTCTTACAGTCTAATGGGACTCAACAGAAAACATGGGTTTGAACATGTAGCTTTGAAATTAAGTAGTGTAACAGCATTTAAAAAGAATCCCTTGGAAACCTTCATCTCTGATTTTATTTTATATTGTTATAGACCTCACGCTTCAGTGATTTCCTTTCATCTAGTCACTGGGCTGAGGAAATAACACAGAAAAGGAAATCTCTTGAGTTTCTGATGTACATGGTAAATGGTCATTTCAGGGACCATGCACTATGGGGCCTCAGACTGAGGGTTTAATTTAATTGGTTGAAATTAAAAAACATTCAAGCCTCATGAAATTATAACCTTTACGCCTGGTGTGTCAGCTACATCTGACACTAGCCTTGTTGTTTAGAGATGAAATCCCTCCCCTATTTAAATGGAAGCTCCTGTGGGACTCACATAAGCCTTGCAAACAGAAGAGGCAAGTGGCTCTGATCACTAGATCACTACTCCAACCATGGTTAACATCAGCAGCATTTATTTTAAAAGTTTGTTTGTCTGTGTTTATCTTTGCCATTTGAAAAATCACGTATGTTTGTTTGCTATAAGTATGCTTACATTTCTTTTAAAAGAAATGTGAGCATACTGATACATGTTTAAAATTTTTGCTTTGTGTTTTCACTGAGGGAAATTCAGTACATGGGACAGAGATCTAGATTTGCATGTTTCCTCTCAATAAATTAGGAGCTGAGGTTCAACTTAAATTTTTTTGGAGTGGTAATCTGTTTTGCTTCTCTTCATGATCGTTTGTTTGGTGTGTTTTCTGATACAGTTTTCCTTTCTTCTTGGTTTAGATTATAAAATGCAAGAACATTATAATAACAACAGGTTTTTTCCTGGGTTTCTGTGCAATGCTGAGGACAGGGGCAATGCAACCTCCTTTGAGACTGGAGCCATTACCATGCTGAAAAATAAAAATAATTTTTCATACAATATGCTATGAGGTACTGATGGGATGTCTTCAATGTTTAAGGATGGAGTTTTCCAAAAGGACCTGCAGGAATGTAGGCTCTCAGTTTCCATAGATTTTCAAATGAACCTGAGGGCAGCCACCTTCAGATTCCTTTGGAGAATCTCCCTGCTATAAACATGCCCATCACATTTTTTTATGACTCAGTAGTCAGTAGAGGTAAAACCTCTGCGAGCTTGTAGAGGTGACCTGGCCCTTTAGGAGGAGATCTGCTTACAGAGACGCCCCAGCTCTGACTGTTTGCATCATGTTCATGCTGAATTCCTGAGCCTTGCTCAAATATCTTTATGCAGTGAGAATCTGGGTCCTCAACTAGTCCAGAAACTGTGTTACCACAGCAGTTTCAGTCATGGCTTCTTGTAATACCAGAACTTTTCTGTGGAAGGATGAAAATGATATGGAAAGCCAATTAACCAAAGTGACCCATACCTTCTTAGTCTTTTGCTGTCAACAGTTGCATCAGCTACTTTTTCAGTTTTGTGTATAATATGGGCATAGATATGATAGTTTTATATATTGTTGAGTTCTGGTTATCCTTAACAAAGATTTTAAGTGGAATAAGAAGTTAAAAAAAAATTCATGGATGATATTTGGAATCTGGTGCACTTTTATTACATGAGAATCTGGAGGAGAAATGGGTAAGAAGTGCCAGGAAAATGGGTATAACATGGAGGGAAAAATAGCAGGGAAATTTTTGTTCTGAGTAAGAATTATGAGAATGAGGAGATGAGAAATGAAAATGAGGTGGTGTTCAGTAAAAAGAACGGTATCACAGCAGAGACTGTCCCACAAGGAACAGTTATTCTATGATGTTCACTTCTATTGAATGTCATTGGCAGCAATTTACGAAGGTTCAGAGAATACCAAACATATAAAAGATGACAAAAAGGTTAATACCAGATTGTCTTAAAAGTTTGCAAAGGGAAATATTTTTGATGCTGTGGTAAATTGTCCTCCTCTGCCTGGCTGCACCATTTCATGAAGCGGTAGGACTCATAAAAATAAAAATTCAGAGTTCTGAAGCAGGAGTGGTTTTTTTTTTGTTTGTTTGGTTTTTTTTTGGTTTTTTTTTTTTTTTTTTTTTTTGTGAGGGGGCAGGTGTTCAGATCTCAGTTTTTTCACCTTTCTGTCACCACCAAATTCATAAAAATCTGAGGAAGTGCCAAACACTTGGGAACTTATGCAATGCCCTGAATGTTTGGGTTGACTTGTTGAGGCACTTGGCCTCCATAAGCTTATCAACATGAACAGTTTGTTTTCATGCCCTGTGGTGCTACTTATCCTTCAATTCATTCATGAATAAGAAGGACAAAATTGGTGAAATTCTCAAACAATCTGATGCAAACTGACTTTTTCAAATATTGAATCCAGGTTAGAAGTAATTCTCCATTTCAGGCTGATGTGATATGTATAACCAATCTAATGCATTTATTATTGAAGATATGCTTGCCCTTGACAATATCAAAAGATGCAGCAAATATGTCCAAAAGGTCTTTTCAACTCAAGGCTGGGCTCTGATACTTTGGGAGAGCATCAGTATGACTCTGTCATATGTTTCAATACAACTTTGGGAGGGATAAAGGTATGATTTTATCTGGAAGCTAAGGCATTGCTGATCTTTGTTTCTAGTGAGGTTTGTGCAGGATCCAAAATGTTGGCTTTCTAATCATGGGAACATGGGGACAGACAGTCATCAGTACTGGAGATTTGCAGTGGTTATAAAAGGGAGTTAAAAATCAAACATGCCTCCTTTCACCTCCTTGCTCACTGGGGCAGCCTGTGGGACATAAAGGGGTCACAAGAGAGCTGGAGAGGAGTTTTGGATAAGGGCATGGGTTGGTGGCACGAGAGGGAATGGCTTTAAATAGCTAGAACATGGGTTTCAACTAAATATTGGGAAGAAATTCTTTACTGTGAGGGTGGCAAGACACTGAAAAAGGTTGCCCAGAGAAGTGGTGTCTGCTCCATCCCTGGAAGTGCTTAAGGCCAGGTTGGATGGGGCTTTGAGCCACCTGATCTAATGGAAGTTGTTCCTGCCTGTGGCGTGAGATCTGGAACTGGATGATCTTTAAGGTCCCTTCCAGCTCAAACCATCCTATGATTCAGAGCATGGAAACAAATGGGAGTCATTGCCTAACTATCAATAGATTTCCCCTGAAAACCAAGAATGATCAGCCCTTTCCCACCTCTGTTTCCAAGAGAAAAGCACTGAACCTTCTCCCCTGTGTAAGCCCTTATAATGATAAAAGACAAAACGTTCTGCTGGAACGTTTGGAGTGGAGGGGCTTTTAGCTCCTCCAGGGAGTGGGACACTGCTATCTGCAGATTGAATCAATCTGCTTTGGAAGTGTGATGGTGAAAGAACCCCTTCATGATAACAAAGTGAAGCATTGAGGGAGCAGCCTTTACTTCTCTGAGCATAGATAAGATGCCTTTTTAAAAAGCCAGCAGGCACAGAGGAGCTGCAGCCTCACCCAGTAGCAGTTTTAATCCTCTTGCTTGAGATTGGTAGAAGATTTGGCAGCTAGGAGGATGGGGTAAGTCTCGTTATCTGAGAGGAGGACAATGCTATTACAAGTAAAGCAGCAAGAGAATTCTTGCTTGATAATAGAGTTAAGGGGAGTAAAAAGATAAACTCTGTTTTTTATTGGGGGGAATAATGAGATTGTCTGGGCTAACTTTAGTGAAAGTTGTTATTCTGTCTCTGATTTGCTTGTCTTTGGGTCTCTTGGGCACAGCACTGAAAAGGGCATTGCTGTTAACCCATGGATGCTATGCAGGGCAGCAGAGGTCCAGACAGTTTTATTTGCTTCAAGGTACCCCTCTCATT
>NC_085050.1:6928333-7013333 GCF_963662255.1 Cinclus cinclus
CCACCTTAGATATATAGAGACAGAAACAGGAGTGCTTCACCCTGTAATTTATAATATTGCAGCACCGTCCTTTAATGCTGTAATCAGGCCTGCAAAGTCTTATCATGTTGTAGAATATAATGAACTTACTTATTCATTTCAACATCACATTTCATCTTAGTTGTTCTCCACATTACTTGCTTGTCCCCCCCCTTTTCTGAAAGAGTGGCAGAAACATAGAAGTTTCCTCATTCTTTCTTATTTCTTTCTTCACCTTCTTTTAGCTCAGGGCTTGAGCTGAGTCAGCAGACTGATCCAGAAGTCTGGGGGCTGATTTGCCTCTACTCCCTAGGAATTTAAATGTGTAGGAGTTTTTTTTGTTTTTGTTCTCTGGGTGTGTGTTTTTAAGAATTTATTAAACCTAATTATGTGGTTCATACCGACAGGTTGAGGAAGCACTTGGCTGAATGAGGAGGGATGTGGTGGGACTGGAGGCAGAGGATGATGTGTGCTTCTCAGGCAGAGCTCCTGTGAGACCTTGGTGCATTTGAGTATCCAGTGTTGCCATTAGAAGTGTCTGCCAGAAATTGGGAGGGATAACTGGGATGGAATGCCCCACCCCTGGAAGGATTCAAGGTCAGATTGGACCAGACTTTGAGCAGCCTGGTTTAGTGGAAGGCTTCCCTGCCCATGGCAGGGGAATTGGAGCTAAATGGCCTTTGAATGTCCCTTCCAACCCAAGCCATTCTATAATTCTATGAACAAGAATTGTTCCTGTCTTCCTTTTGGTTGCCTAGTGGGGAGTGAAGCGATGAATCTCTTTTTTTCTGACCCTAAAAGCTGTCCATACTTAATGTAGGATTCATTTGATAACAGCTTATCCAGTAGTGATGATTCTGGATTTTTTTCCCCTGAGGGAAGTGTTTTTCTGCATTTTATTAGAGATTATGATTAGGAAACAACTTTTGTTCTCCAAGAAGAGAGCTGGATACCCTGATCCTGACTAATTCCTTTTTCTGTGTAGGATCAATGCAAGGACATGTTGGGAGCCATGGCCATAGGGAGGGCCTGTAGCTCTACTGTAGCCTTTGCTCACAGCATCTCTTGTACCTTGATTTTTCAGAGCCTGGCACAGGTCTCTGGCATTCAGTGTGTGCATTTCTTGAGCCAAATGTATGTAGAAATGTTAAAACCCGCCAGCAGAAATGCATATTAAAATTTATTAATTTTTTAAAAATTCTGTGTGCATGGTGTTAAGCATTTAAATAACTCATGGCTTTTTGCCCTGCTGAGCCCCAGGTTGCCTGTTAGTGTTTGTGGGACGGAGGTTTGGGTGTGCAGGGGATGTTTTACAGCCAGCTCATCTCTCCATCAGGTATTCTGCTAATGCACACTGACAGATATTTTGTGAGGCAATGTTCAGTCTATTTATTGACCCCCTGCCCTCAAACGCATTCATACAGCAGAGCATTCTAGCTTATATTTAATGCTGAAACATTTGTAAGTACTGTATATCCTATGATCTATTGGACTAATGAAAAAAAGGTTTATCACTGCAGTCCAGTGTAAATCTGCGGATAACCTTACTGTACAGTCAATTTATTCCTTTAAAAGGTTTATTCCTTTATCAGGTGTTTGTAGAAGGTTTCACTGTAAGTACAGCAGAGACATAATTTGCTTTGGGGCAGATTTATTTGTTTCACAGGGTTATTATTTTAACAGTCTGATAATCACTATGAGTATGTTTCACCATTTGCTATTTCTGTGTGTATATGTGAAAGTGTGTTTATTCATTCCCTGAACAGGTTCATTTTCTTATCAGCTATTCATTTTAAAGAGTTTTATTACATATGCAGAGTGTGTAGGGTACTAGAGTGCAGTAATTTTATTAAGAGATTTATTTAGTGCCAGATATTAATTTAGCTGGCGTTAGCTGTAACACAATCATATGCTTTCACCTGGCCAATTTTCTTCGCATATCACAGTTTGCTATAAACAACCCTTTCCCTACACTGCAGCCTTCAAATTTCCTTTTTTTTTCCTTCTGAAGAAAATGTTTTACAGGGAGCTCCTCCACATTCTGCACCCTTTCATTTATCTTATTCATCTTATTTGATTTTTTGAAGCCTCTGTCTCAGGGAGAGGGGATCTTGTGTAGTGGCTTTTAAGAAATGAATATGCTTAAAGATTCTGCTAAGAGAAGGTTTCAGAAATGTCCCTCTAATGCCACTTAGGAATTGCTTGAGTCTCAGCACACGGCCAGTGACTCACTGGAAAAAATCAGTAGGAGGAAGATGATCCCAAAACAAGACTCTGGTTTACTTAGAGACTATGTGGTTTTGGTGTTTTGCTATGATTTAACAATTTGTATGTTATGGAAACATTAGTTCTAGAGAGAAGAGGAAAGAAACTGTGCATAAACTGTAGGTGAGATCTGTCTTTAAGTTTAAAATGAAGCTATAAAATAGGGAGAAAAATCCACCTGCATCACTGAGTCTCATGCTGGGGTAAAATAGAATTTTATTTGAATCTTCCTGGTGTCCAGGGGTGTTTCATGCTGATTTCATAGGGGGATGGCTTGGTGTCAAGTTGGTTGTTTAGCTTTCCCTCCCCACAGCTGTCTGTAAGAAAGAGCTGCATAAAAAAGAAGCTGTGAGCCCTCTCTGCTCTGTGCTCTGAAACAGCTGGAGGTCATGGAGGACGCAGAGGGTGACACTGCACATCCCTGGGGCCCAGGTGCAGATTTCCAGGCATGGAGAATGCTTTACTTTGGATTAGTTATGTGAGAAAGAGTTCTTCTGTAGCAATGAGTTTTTCTGGGCCAGAGATTATAGGAATCAGTGAAAACTTCTGAGCACAGTTCGTGCTGGGTCAGGCTCTTAACTCCAGGGGTTATTTCCAGAAACTGCCCAGCATAAAAAGCTAAACTGGAACCTTCTGCATAACACCACAGCAGTCTTCTGATTCCTTATTTGTCTCATTTCTAGAAGAATGTTCCTTGATGCTTGACTAGACTCAAAAATGCAGGAACATTTTTGTCTGCAGCAGAGTCAGTAATGATTAATGTTGAGTTTCCTGACTGTAAGATCCTGTATAATTAAAGAAATAATATGGTTGCCTTGACCCAGAATCTGGACTCCATATTTATTCAGAGACTGAAACTTCTACTGGAGATAGAAATTTTAGAGAACTTATGAGCATCTACAGAGCTACACTGAGATGAAGAGTCATCATATTTATTTAAATATTTTTTGATAGAAAGTAAGAATTTTACTTAGAACTTGGCAGTTGACAGTTTTCTGACTTTGGACCAAAGTTATATCTAATTGTTTTCTAAGTATTTATTTTGATCTCACTATGCTCATTGATTTTTAATTTCCCAGTACTTCTTTGTGTTATCTTCTAACTTTTCCTTGGTACTATTATTTTCCCGTTTTCTAAGCCAACTTTTCCTTGAATTGCCTGAAACTTTTTCAAGTAGCAAGACAACTATTAAACTTAACAATATTTCATTCTAATAGAGGAGCAATATAACTGAAACCATGTTATCAATACAAGATCAAAACTATTGATGAACGCACAAAAGTAAATCAACATTTGTCTATAAACATCATAGTCCATTTAACAGATGAAATTAATACAATTTAAACATTCAACCAGATATCACTTAATATTTGCTGCTTTTTTTTTTTTTTTCCATCAGATATTCAGGGAATGGTAAAATAACCTGCCAGAATTCATTGTCAATGGCAGTATTTATTTCCCAGATATTTAAAGTAGAGAGTCAGTGTTAGAGCTGTTCAAAGAACTCCATTTCCACAGAAGTTTTGGGAAGTATTTTCTGGTTTGTGCTGAAAGAAATCACAGTGCTGAAAGAAATCATAGTTCTTCAAACTTATTTTCTAAAAGAGAGCTGTGTTAAAATACCAGGTCAACACTCAAAAGAGCAGAGTTTTGTTTTGTTTCTTCCCTGAGGTGTATGGAGAATCCATCCTGATTCATGAAATGTTATTCTTGATAAATTCTTGCAATCAATATTTAACTGCAAAGAATTTACATTCTGACAAAAATGTATCTTCAGAAAAAAATAATGCTTAATTGAAAATGGTCTTAACAGCTCTAGTCTGAATGAAACTACCCATCAGTTTGCTTTTCACTGACTCATTAGTATGATATTAAATTTATGACTACTGTGAAAAACATCTGTGGGTAATTGAACCTCTATTGTAAAGAACTGTGTCAAAATGTACTTAGTTATGCTCTAGGCTAATGTTATTTGTTAAATCTCCTAAAAGGAAATTAGCAGTTAAGTTTTCTTTTCATAGATCTAATTATTACTCTTGATACTGCCATGCAACATCCTGGACTCATTGAGACTTTTCAGTGAGCCTGGATTGTGACAAGAGTGGCAAATAGTACTGGGTAGTAAACAGTAGTGGATAAATAGTACTAAAAGGGAGAAATAGAGAAGAATAAAAATGGAACAGTGGGCAGGTGTAACATTGGGTGATGGACCCAGAGTCAAGTTTTCCCCAGGAGATATTTGCTAGCTGAAAGGTGATGGTGGTTTTCTTGGGAGTGTGAAAGACAGCCCAAAGACAGGGTGCATTCAGCTGCTGGGTTTAGTATGGAACTATGTGAAAAATAACAATTTTTTTGGTGAGTTGTATCAGTTCAGACAGAATTTTTCATAAACTTTTAAATGTTTTTAGTATATGAGTCAAAGGAAAAGCCCTGCATTATTGACCATAATTTATCTCCTCCTACCGATTCTGCCTGTTAAACCATGAGTTTATCCAAAGTTTGAAGGAGAGTTACCTAGACACCCCCAGTGCTATGGGAACAAACCAAAGCACCTTGGCCAAATCCTTATATTTGTGATTCTGCTCTTCACATAAGAACTGTATCAAGACCCCCTAATGTTGACTGTGGAGAAATATTCCTTTCACCCCAGCAGAACCATCCTAATTTACATCCACCTGCTCTTGTTTTCCATTTTCTAATGAAACCAGGACTTAGCTGCCTACTGTGCTTTGGCTCCATTTCAGGCTGAGACCAGAAGAGAGAGAAGGTTAAGAGAGCACAGGTAGCAACATCTGAAAACCTCAAAACTCTGTCAAAATCCCTGACAGTACACTCAGGTTGCATGTTTTATACTGCAAATATATGACATTGCACTGGTCCATCAGTCCTTAACATTCCTTTTTTCAGGATATAGATGTGTGTGATGCATATGGATTTGAGGGAAATGACTGCTGGGAACTTTTTACTTTGGTCCAAATGCTACTACACCGGATAAGACTGTTTTGGTAGCCTCAGCTGTTTTATTAACAGTGAAAGATTGCTCTGAACAGCACCCACTCCAATATTGTTTTTGCAAGCAATGGTCCTTGGACAACTTCCCTAGATAGATTATTCTTGTGTGCTTGCCCTGAGAATTTTGGCAAGAGACAAACAATGAGATTAAGACCATGCTTGTTTTCAGACTGTGGTATTTAGGTTTGATATTCATGCGAGCACAAGTGGTAAATGTTTTTTCCTAGATGTGGCCTCTGCAATGTGGGGTTTTGGATGCCTTCACATTTTTTGATAAACAGAATCAAGCCTTTTACAAACCTCGTGAAGGTTTGTGAAAACCCTATGGAAGTTTTCTTTCAATATCAACAATGAAAACAACAAATCTGTAGATTTTCAAAGCAAATGAGAACATTTTGTGTTATGAAGTTGTTAAAAAGTTTGCAATCGAAGAAATTGAAAATAACCTAAAAAGCAGTTATTTAATTATTATTGCTTTTATACCCGTAATATGTATAATATAATAATATAATAATTTTCTATTAAATACAATTATTTTATACTCAGCATATAGTCAGAGATCTGATCCACTCAGGGAAATAATCCATTTGGCTGTGAGGGTCTGCTGGAATGATAATCTGTGCTAGCTAAAAGTCTGAGAATGGCTCAGTGCAGAATCTTTTGTTGAACGAAAGGATGCTCTGATATTAAGTCTGTTTCAACAGCTGAATCAAGCTAGAGCTTTGTAATCCCTTGTGATTTACAGTATCAGTTTAAAACTGAAATGTTATTTGATCAGATTTGAGGATGTTAACTTCCACCTTCTATAGCAGCACTTTATCTGCATCTGACCATGTCCTGTTGAATAACAATTCACTAAAGAACATGTATCAACCTGAAGTAATTTAAAAAGAAGAATTATGCAAATGATCTCTCTTTATTTAGCTGTGTAGTGAGAGATCTTTCAAAGAAAAGAATAAGATGTAATTTCAACACACTTAGAAGTGGTGCTTCCAGGGGAAAAGGAAGTCTTTGAAGAAGCAATTTGTAGGCAGAGGCATTGTGCTAGAATGTGTAAATTGATGATTATTTACTAGTGAGCCTGCAAAGGAGAGAAACACATGCCACCTTTTATCAATGGGTGATTGCTGCATGAGAAGCAGAAATCAAGATGTTTTTTAGTGTCTATTTTCACTTCCATTGCTTGCCAAGGCTGTAATGTTGATCTCTCAATTTAAGTTACAAAACTAGAAGAAATAATTTAATATGGCAGCTTCCTGTTCTGCAGAAGCTTGAACGCCTGGGATTGCATCACTGTGTAATACAGACTGTTTTTTAATGCCTTCCCAGATTATAAATTATTGTCAGCAGAACTATTTTCACCTAGCTAAAGGTTAGAAAGAGTTTTTAAGTTTTGAAGGAAAAATCAGATCTTGCACCTCTGCATGGGAAAGGGCTCATTCTTGTCTCTGCTGAGAGGTTCCAATATGGAGCTGCAGTCATCATCCCCTTTACTCCTCATCCTCTGCCCCCTTGAGTCTTGTGTCTGCCTTTGCCTCTCTCCCGAAGAGCAAAGGCAGCACTGGGGTCTTGAATCCCCAGATATTAAAGCAAGTCTGGAACCCATCTCTTGCCTTCTGGGTAAGCCTGAAGGGCAGTAAAGTGGTGCAGGAGAGCTGCCTACAGAGAGAAAAAGTTCCCTGAGAAACTTAGTTAAGACCTTTAGGGTATGGATCTCTAGAATCTTTAAGGTATGAATCTCTCCTTATCCCTTGTGCCACTTGCCAGCTCAGCATGTGATTGCATGGCTGAGAGCTCATGCAGCTGGGCTGTGGAACCTATCCTCATTTTGGACTATAACACCAAAACATCTGTCCAGAAAATGGTAATTCATAATGTCCCTTAAAACAGAGAGCACAAATAGGATAAGAAGTCTTTGAAATATTTTTTCTTTCTCCCTGGAGAGGAACATGTTGCAAGAAGCAATGAATCAGCACACTTAGAACTTCTTTTTATATATATATGTGTATATATATATATATGTATATATGTGTGTATATATATATATATATATATATGTGTGTGTGTGTATATATATATATATATAAGGGATTATTAGAATTTTTCTGGATTTGCCCTGAAAATCCAAGTAAAATGGAAGCTCCAAATTATCAGCAGTGCAAGAGACCCTTTCTGCTCTTTTATCTCTAAGAAAAAATGCTTTCTTCATGCCAGTCCTCTGATGTACGCATTGCTGTAGATACGCCACTGTTTAAAAAATGGACTGTTTACTGTTTGGATAGCTTCAAAGAGAGAGTTTTTCCCCCCTGCAACAAAGCTCTTCCTAGCAAGATAAGTACAAAGTGTTTAATAGTGCCTCTCTTCTTTGCTCTCAAGATTTCTCTTTCTCTTTTCCCCTTTATCTCTGCCTACTCATATGTATTTTTAAGGGGACCTGATGGTGTCACACGTCCACACCAACTTAACAAATTATGCCATTTCCATGTAATTAATGGAAAGACACTGATACCATTAGGTCAGATTGACCAAGTGCTATCTGAGTTACTGCAAATGTCTCCAGCACAAACTGTCCCTTCCTGAAGGCAGAGATGGGGTTGTACCCTCTCTGTGCTTTTGTTCCACTGGGACCTGATTTTATGGACTGTGCAAGATGAAGGAGCCAAAGGGCTCCCCGTGAGGGTTTTCTGCTGGGCTGAGTGTTCCAAACACCAGCCCCAAGGTACAAGCACTGGCTTGAACACGAGTGCAGAGAAAGCTCCACAGAACACAGTCGAAGGCTGTTGAGCTGCTCAGCAGAATGATTTAGGCTGGAAGGGACTTAAAGATCATCTGTTTCCAGTTCCCTGTTCAGGGACTCCTTCCCCTAGACCAGGGTGCTCAGAGCCTCATTCAAACAAATTATTAAAGACTATCTTGCTATTGTTAACAATTTCTCTTTCTCTGCCTTCAACCATCCTGGATTATTTTTGGTACCTTTAAAATCTTTCTGGTTTGCTCATACATTTACAAGAGCTACCAGAGTTGTCTTTAAATATTTTGTATGCTGCCAGGATTTTTCTTTCAAGTGTTATAGTGAAAAGTTTCCTGTTCATAGATTCTATGGCAGAATTTTTTGATTTTTCTGTCTGACTGATATAGACTAGCCAAATCAATCTTAACATGAACAGATAATTCCAGGAAGAACATGACTAAGCAAGAACTGCAGTAAATTACATTTTTCTTGCTGTGAGTAATAGTAATCTTGTCCTGATATTTGTGTATTATTTGTGTTGGGGTGATTTTAAAAATGTTGAAGTTATACTCTGGAGTGGTGTAAATTTGATTGAACTACTCCACAGTTTGGTCTGTAGTTTGGGCTAAAGCCTGAAGGTTTCTTGCTCCTTTCTTCTGAGGATCTCTTATTATTCCTGGCTGAAATGTCTACAGAATGTTTGCATACATATAGTAGTAACAAGATAACATCATTATGCTTTTGTATTTTTTATATATTTGGTGTTTTAGGTGACTAACATTTGTTTTATCTTGCAGATATGAAACAGCACATCTATAACTTGCTACTGTATTGAATAGATTAAATATCAAACAGGTATTGTAAATGAAGTATATTTTGATTATAACTGTATAAATAATTGACTATCAAGAAGTAGAACTATAGAAATATTTCTCAAAAAGAAAGAAAACTGTGTATAGCTTATAACCACTTTCTTTTTTTTCGTTGGGGTTTAAATAACTAATCTGAATGTGAATTATTTTTTTAATTGTTCCAGCTTTATTTCTTTGAAAACTGCAGGAGTTTTAACTGACTGCACTGTCTCAGGAACGAGGGTAAAATCTCTTTGCATCTAGAATTACCATATAGCTCTTGTTCCTCATTTCAGACTGGAATTGAATGCCCATTCTTTCTCACTGAGTAAATCAGATCACCTCTTCAAGCCACATGTCTGCATGTTAACCATGTGATTAGGTACTTGCCTGTGCAGAAAAGGTTTGGGAGACTGAATTCTTCCTGGTTGCATTGGTTTATCTCATTTACCTGATAAGCACAACTTAATTCCAATCCTTTCCTATAGTACCAGCAGAAAAATTAACCTGGCTAAACTCCCAAACTGGTGTGTCACGACAGAGCCCCTTGCTTCTGGTGTGTTTCAGGCCATATGGAAGTCTGGACAAGAAGGCAGCAGGAGGTTGTAGGGTGTCTTGGATGCAGGGAGCTGAGGAAGAGAGGGACTGCTAAATAAACGAGATAACTATTGTCATTGAAACTGATGGTATTGCTGTTCCCTTGGTGCTTCTTTTAAGCAGATTACACCTTTTCAGTTAGAGTCTAGGACAGCTTGATTCATTGAGCCCTTCCTGCAGTCACTTGGGTATGATGCATTCAGATTACAATTCTTGGAAGAAGTTTGTTTGCTCTGGAGTACAATTACAGTTTTTTACTAGTATTTATAGAGCCTCATCTGATATATCAAGGCAGATTGCCATAAAAAGTACCAGCAGGTCCTGAATTCTGCTGCCTGGGTGTTAAACAAAGAATACAATAATCTTGCCTTTTACAGGCAACAAACAGGTGCTTTGCAAGCCAAATCTTTTGCTTTTACTTAATGCTTAATGTTTCTGTTCTTAATTCTAATTGCTTCTGCTTATTCCTTACTAAGTCTTTCTAAGAAAGCAGGGGTAATTGCACACAATTTAGAGCATTGCAATACAAAAGAAAGTATCCTTTAGGTTAAAAAGTTAGGATATCAGTATCAATGCTTTTATTTAAGTAATAATATACAAGATTATGTGCAGTTGTTTTGTAATAGAAGCAGGGTTGAGGAATATGGTGAGTTATTAGCCCTTTTTTGCACACCTACTCACTTTACAGGTTCAAGTAATGGTGAAAGAGGGATGGAATTTCTGCATTTTGTACCAATTCCATCAGAGATTTCCAAATAATAATAACAATAGTGGCATGGAATCCCTAACTTTATAATTACTGCATTTTCACACATTAATCTATAGGCACATGGACATGCCCATGATGTGCTAATGCATGTTTTAATTAATGAGTAAAACCAAAACTCTGGTAACTTTATTAGCACAGTATCTTTGTCAAAACTCATAAGAGCAGTCACAGAATAAAAATGCTCTCCAACATACAAGTCAAAAAATCCCAAGAAGTTGTTTGTGTCACATGCTAAACACACTGGCTCCAACCCAGTAATATTTTTGAGTCAGTGCTGGACCCCAAGGCTCGCAGGACCACTCGTGTCCTCACAGGTCAGTGCTCTGATGAAGTGGGGACAAGAGGGTCAGGGTGTTGCAGAGCTGAGCTTTCACTGAAATAAGACTGAGTAGGAAACAGGACACACTAAATAGGGCTGAATGCAGAAGTAGTGTGGTGAGCAAGATGCTGCGGTGGGACAGTAGATTTTGGGTGTGAATAATTTGCAGTGCATCAGTGTGATGGGGTGGGGGTGTCTCTGGTGGGTCATTGCACTGCATGTCAAGCCTGGTGCCATCACCTGGAGATGGCTGTCAAGGAAATGCTGTACTTGAAGTATTAGATGCTTAAGCGCATGTGTTGGATAATGTGCTAAAATGTGGGTCAATTTATTTAGCTCTCAACTTAATAAAAACATGAAAATGTTATTGACTGAGATATTTCTGCTCTTCAAAGCTAGTAAAAGAAGAGCCACAGAGCTGTGCTTTCTGCTTATAGTGTGTAATTCAAAAAGGATTAATGGGAGCTGGCCTGAATTTGCTTTTTTTGGATTGAATGTGATAGAGCTTAGATATTTTCAATGTTTTAATTTATAGGCAGAATACATGTGACAATGTCCCCCCCCAGAAAAAGAGAGCAATTTCTGAGTGAATACATAAACTGTTTTCAGGTTGAACACCCCCAGATATTTACTCCCCCTTGGAGGAGGTGTATTCTGCCAGATTCCAGCTTAGGCCAGGCTCTGGTAGTATTATAGTTTCAAAGATGAAACGTGGTTTCCCTGATCTGAAAAACTGATGTAAGGATTGACCAGTGGTCATGCTCTAGAGAAAATGAAATTTGGTGCCATCAGGTGCCAAAAACGTACATGAAAGACAAAGTAAGCGGGAGCAGAGTTTTAAAACTAGATTGCTTTATTTTCCTGTAGTTAAATACCAAGTTTTATTACAATTTAAAAAATATTAAACCACTTGAGAAATATTTTAGATGTTCTATTTTACAGATTTCTGGAGAAAGTAATTTTGCATTTAAAACCCCTTAATTTTAACACAGAAACAATGGAAGGTATTTTATTTTATTTTTTTCCCAAGGGAAAAGTACTCCCTTGGTTACCCATGTATTTTAATTAATTTTACTGTTTATAAATCATGGTAAGAAAACTTACTGAAATACGAAAGAATTTTTTAGATACAGATGTTAAAAAGGAAAATTAACCTTTGCAGTCTTTGGTTTTGCTAAGAAGCTGTAACAGTGATGGCAATTCCAGTCACAATGATAAAAAAAAAATATCCATTTTCATCATATCAGAAACTACAACAACCAGTTCCACCTTGCACAACTCCCAGCACCTTTTTCTTGGAGCAGGGCTCTGCCTGATGAGTGCTAAGGGAGAGCTGGCTCTCCATCACCAGCCCTGCCTGCAAGCAGCACATTCCTCTTCCCTTTATCATCAAACCCTGTTCTTCTGTCTTCCCTTTTCCAGTGGGCTGGTGATTCAGGGATAGTCAGTTTCTTGTTTAGGCTTAGCACTGAGATTTCTATACAGCAAGGGTTATTGAAGCATTTATCTTTTGAGAAACAACATACATATACAGAAGTGCAGTGTATGTGTTTTGCAAACAGAGAGGAGAAATAAATGGGTCACTCTTGGTGCTTTCCAACCTTAATAATGTCTTTTTCATATCTGCCTCACTTATATGAGCTATTCTGCTGTACCCTCATATATTTATTTTTTGAAGTTTGAGGAGATACATTTTTTGTTTCACTGTATTGCATCAATAATAGTTTAAAACTAATTAATTAAATTGAAGAACTGCAAAATATTCAAAGATCCAGCATTCTTAAACCCAGGACAGTTTTTGAAGGCTTTACAGGATATAAAAATATCAGAAAACAAGTCCTTCTTGATGAGAAAAGATGATCTTATTCCCTATCAAGGGCAATAGATAGAACAGCAATCTTGGACAGATTTGATATACTTTGAAGAGAAAACTGTTATCAGAAGGAATTCAAGATAAAGTTTACTGCATAAAAGCCCTACTGACAAACTTAGCAAACATCAGTGTTTCCTATGACAGACATATAAAATGAAATGGTAAAGCAGGCAGCAGAAGGCTAACATTAAAGAATGATGAAAGGGAATTGCTCCTGTTCACATCCTACAAAAATAAAACCATTCACAGAACTTATTGGAGAAAAAGGAAATCTCATTTCCATACAACTTGGATAAAAAGGAAAGCTACATTTCATAAATCCCGTGATGAGTCCTTTATGTCTACAAAGTTTGGCCAAGGGACCAAGGTAATCTTTTAAAAACTAATGGATTTTCTTTAAACCACCAAAAAAAAAAAAAAGAAAGAAAAAAAAAAAAACTAGGCATCCTCTTGATCAAAATTCTCCACAGTAGATTACCTTCAAGTGATAAATGAACTCCCAGAGAAGACGAATGAGTGGCATGAACCCCTGTATATACTATTCACTAACTGCAGGAAAGATCTTAATTCAGCTGAAAAGAATTCTGTCTTGGAGGCCTGTCAAACTAAAGAGACAGAGCATGGATGATTACATTCAGCATCTGAGAAACTTCGGCACAATTGAATCAACTAGGTTAGATTTAACTGTGGCAAAGATCACAGTAAGTGAGTAAGTGAGAGATGCAAGGTAGAGTGTCTTGTTCTGCACCCTTGGTGACTTGACCAGAGAGGGAAATGGATTGTACTTGAATGGAGAGGATGAGGAGGTGGGCTTTATTAGAAAAAAGAAGGATAGACTGTGGAGATGAATTGGCAGAGAAGTGGGTGTTGAAGTTGTCACAATCAGAAAGCCAAACAAATAACTCCAGAGGCTGACCACAGGAAAGCAAATTAGGACTGAAAACTGCTTAGAATACAGGCTTGACCAAGTAATCTCAGCCAACCCCACAGTGTTCCCATTGAAGTGAAAAGTAATTTTAATCAAGAATTTTACCAGGATGTATCTGAAATTAATCAATTTCCTTGTAGTACATTTGGTACAAATATGGTGGAAATCTGAAAAATTGTTCCAAAACCCTTCAGTTTAAGCTCAGTTTTCATGCTGGAAGGCTTCCTTTGGCCAGGATCATCATGCCTGTGATGCCTTGGTTCCTCCCTGTCACCCCTGCTCCTCTCCTCCCCAGCAGTCAGAGGGAGGCTTGTGTATGCTCCTCCCAAACTTGGCAAAAGCCATTGTCTAGGCATCTTTATCATGGCAATTCATCATGGAAAATAAAGGTGGTGTTGGTCCTGAGAGCTTTGCTTGTGGCTTCCCTTTGCCGGGAGCAAGAGCAGTGTGGGTGCTGCACCAGTTTTTTATAATCATGTAGCATATTTCTAGTGATAAAGGGTAAACATTTAGCAGTTACTAGCTATCCCAGTTATGTTACAACTAGTAGATAATATCTGTGTCTCCTGAATTTCCTTTCTGCCATTAGAATATGTTCTTTCAAACAGCAAACTGCCTATCACTTACTAATCTGGCCATTGTGTAACTAATACAATAAATATGTCTCCTGTAAAGTGCAGTGAAGTAATGAGCAATTTAATGAGTTAAGCAAAGAAAGATAGAAAGTGAAAATAAGAAACCATGGAAACTAGCTCACTAATCCTAGCAGAGTGCCAGCAGACTAATGAAGACAGACGGAGAGTGAAAATGAGAATAAAAAGGAGAAACAGCTCACTGAAGGCAGAGATACAAGATTTCTGTGTGTTTAAAAGATTTCTATGTTTGCTCTTTGCACTAAGCTAACATTTCCCTTTCCCACAATTGCCAGAGAATGGTTTTCTGTCGAGGAAAGTGAGTCAAAAAATGCTGTTTGCAGCTATATTCTTTTACTAGCCTTTGATTCCTGATCTCCTGTCCCAAATCTCATAGTTAGTTGGAAATTGCAAGTAAACGGTAGTATATAGAGATGTTAATAAGATGACCTTTCTTTTCTTCCTTTTTTTCTTCCCCTACATTAAGAAGTGATAAATCAGCATCGAAACTCCATGACCATGTTTCTGGCAGAAAACATAAAATATACAGTATATAATATACATACAACCTCTGTAGGTGCTGAAGTAATCTTGGAGTCAAGTGCAGACTCCTGTAACCATGATCTCCACTGGGTTCTCTCAGACCAGACTCTGATCCAGGTGTGCTCTGCGCCCAATTTTAGCTGGTGCTGGAATCAGACTGTCCTAATTTCCTTTGTCTTTGGGACTTTAACTTCACAAGCCTAGTGTTTGACAACATGGATTTTACCTTTAAAAATGCCTTGGGGTGACAGGAGACAGGCCTGCTCTCAAGGTGTTCAGGCAGATCCTGAGACCATGTCAGGTAAATGAGGCTGTTTATGAGGGATCTGTTAAAGCCAGTTCAATAGTTTATAATTTAAGACTATGTTCTAAACTAAGGGTGGGAACTCTCATGTAGTGGGTTAATACATACATGACCTTTAGCACATCCTGACCTTCCTCAGCCTGAGATAATGTTCCATAACAAATTTATTGTGTCGGGGAGATGATTTGTCAGCCAGCAGAAGTAACTGGTAGGAACAAAAGGGAGCAGGGACTGAGAGGAGTCTGTTGGTTGGGGATGTTCTTTTATTTATTCTCTGCATCTGGATTGTAATTCTTTACGTGCAATATCTGAATCCCCACCTGTCCTGTGACTGAGAGCTAATGGACACTTCTGGCTTTAGTTCTGCTTGGTCTTGTAGTTTCTCTGGTTGTCCCTTTATTTCATAAGCAGCTCCTTGTCTGCTGGGCTCTGACCAGGTGCTGCCCACACTAGCTGTATTTGCCATACTGTAAGTTAATAGGTAACAATTCATCCACAAAACAAATTCTTCCTTGTCAGAAGCTTGGCAAGCAATATGCAGCTTCAGAGAACTTTTGCACAAGAAATTATCTATAAATTCAGATATGTAGATCTATTCTGATCCTAGACACTTTGGCAAGCAGAGTGAGAGTATTTGAGGTTTTAAGTGAGAGTATTTGAGGTTTTAAGTGAGAGTGTTTGAGGTTTTTTTTTCACTTCATTGAACTTTATTTATTTTCTCTGTGTTAAGAGATCTAACAAGAAAAAAAGCTCCTTACAACCAATACCTTGTGTAATTTCAAACAGAACTGAGATTTTTTATCAGAGCAGGGAATATGCCTCAGAAAAGAACTTCTTGTGAATATGCATCTAACTAAAAGTGACATTGAGTCAATGGTTGTTTCTTTTTTCTAGCTGCTTTGTGACTGTTTATAGACCTCACCTTTTATGTGGTATCTAAATGTGTTAGAAATTTTATAGAAAAGGACCTTTGAAGTAGATTTCAGAATCACAGAATCTGCTAAGTTGGAAGGGACCCAAAAGGATCACCAAATCCAACTCTCCTGGCCCTGCCCAGCCCCATCCCCAAGAGTCCCACCCTGTGCCCAGAGCATTGTCCAAACACTCCTGGAGCTCTGTCAGGCTGGGGCTGTGACCCCTGCCCTGGGGAGCCTGTTCAGTGCCCAGACACCTCTGGGGGAAGAACCTTTTCCTGATATCCAGCCTGAACCTCCCCTGCCACAGCTTCGGGCCATTCCCTCAGTCCTGTCACTGTCCCCAGGCACAGGGCAGAGATCAGTGTGTGTCCCTCCTCTTCCCCTCGGCAGGGATTTGTACCTGCACGGAGCTCTCCCCTCAGTCTCCTCCAGGCTGAACAGACCAAGTGCCCTCAGCCTCTCCTCACACAGCTTCTCCTCAAGGCCCTTCTCCACCTTTGTGGCCCTCCTCTGGACACTCTCTAATAGTTTAATGTCATTTTTATTGTGTGGTGGCCAAAGCTGCCCCCAGCACTCGAGGTGAGGCCGCCCCAGCCCAGAGCAGAGCGGGACAATCCCCTCCCGTGCCCGGCTGGCGATGCTGTCCCTGATGTCCCCAGGACAGGGATGTCCCTCCTGGCTGCCAGGGCACTGCTGCCTCACGTTCACCTTGCCGCTGACCAGGACCCCCAGGTCCCTTTCCCTGGCACTGCTCTCCAGCCCCTCATTCCCCAGCCTGTCCGTACATCCAGGGCTGTCCCATCCCAGGTGCAGGATCCGGCACTGTCCCTTGTTGAAGCTCACACGGCTGGTGACTGCCCAGCCCTCCCGTTTGTTGGGGTCTCTCTGCAGGGCCCCCCTGCCTTGGAGAGAGTCAGCAGCTCCCCCCAGTTCTGTATCATCTGTGAACTTGCTCGGTGTCCCTTCCAGTCTTGTGGAATAAGACCTCCAGGTCACTTATGAAGATGAGAGCAGAGGGCCAAGGATGGAACCCTGTGGAGCTCTACCAGTGACAGGTCACCAGTCTGATGTTACCCCTTCTTTAGGACTTGCAGCCAGCCACAGAAACACAATGTGTTGATGTGACCTTGTGTGTTCCATGGAACTGGAAATTTGAATAGGAGAACTTGCAGCTCATTAGCATAGACTCTGTAATACTAATAGAGCACACAAAATTATCAGCAACAATTTGATGAAGCAAGCATAGGTGGGATTTTGGGGTGCTGTGTTGTTTTCCTTTCCTTCCTTTTTTCCTTGCCACAATTTATCTTCTCTTGCCAAAATCGGAAAGAAAACATGTAAAGGAGAAACAGAAACCAAGGAAATAATATTTACTAATAGATGTATTGGTTTTTGAAGCTGAATTCACATAATTTTTGCTTAGCATTTTTATGTATAAAAAATGAGGTTTTATATTTTGGAAAGGACTTAAAGAGTTATAATATGTTACTGTCGAAAGCACAACATTGTTTTTTCATGTTTCTTCCTCATGGGATTTAGACTCTCACATCAGCTGCTGCAAACACTTCACTTCTATGCAGGTCTTTTGCATCACATTTAAAACATTGTAGGCATGACACAGGATGACTTGCCTGTCTTAATCATCTAGCAAAGGACAATGGTTTTAATTTAAGGATCAAGTTCACCCATACTTTTATGAAATTAGCTCTGAAATTATATGTCTGCAAATATAATGCTGCCCTTACTGTGTCGTAGTGCTACTGAGCACATCAATAAATTATTGCTGTCTCCTATGATTACAATAAAATATTTTAAAATTAAATCCAGAGATGCAATTAAATTAATGGACTCAAGGAGAAATATAAAGCTATCGGATGTAACAGTGTAAAAAGCTGTTTCGTTGTTGTGTGAGCTTTTTGAGCATCAGATAGATTTTCATTATCAAGAAATCTGAATTCTTTTAGATCCCACTTTGACATTAAAGGCAGGATACCATGACAGTAATGCTTAATATTAAGGTACATACATACTCTGTAGCTAAGAGACTCTTCTCACTCTTGGATGAGCATTCCAAGCTCAGAGAGCTCACCCCTATTTTTCAATGCATTCTTCTCTCTTTTCCCCATTTTATGAAGTTCACCCACTGATTCTGTCTTTCCAGAGTCCTCAGGGAAGCATCAGAAGTTACTTCAAGAGCTGCTCTGAAGTGATACGAAAATTCTTATTCCTGGAATTCATGTTCTTATAAAGTAGAGGCATTGGGAACAACAAAAATGAGGGCATGAGTCTAATGGGGGTTCCCTGTACTGCTGTAATTTAGGTTTAGGTGTTCAGATACAAAGACACAAGAACCTTCTTCAGTACCAGCACCACTGGGTGTCCTTCCTTGGAATCTCTTCCCTTGAAGAAAACTGGATTTTTGCTATTGCTTGCAATACAAATACTTTATTGCAATGGGGACATGAGCTCAAATATAAGACAACAAATAATGTTTTCTATTTCTATTTTTAATTGGTACAAGTCTGTGTGTTTGAAGGGCTGAGAATTTGGTAGAAGAAGGATATCAGGTTGTCAAACTGATCTCATGCCTACTGCTTGTGTTTTTTTATGGTAGTGTCTTCCTGGCAAATTAATCTCCTAATGATCAGTGTTGATTGCAGTCAAATGTTGTTCTATTTTTCCTGAAGAATAAGAAGAATTTTTACAGGCTCTGCATTCCTTAAACAGTTTTTCAGTGCCCTCTGAAATATTTTGGTGCATTATACGAGTGATCATATGTGAAGTATCTATGAAGTAAATCAGGTGCAGTGGTTCAATACAATTTTAATTGAATTGTCTTTGTATTTAAATTGAAATAGTCAATTGCAGAGGTATATTTGCGCAGGAAACCCAGTTTGCAAACCAAATTTATTCTGTATCTAACAGTAAGAGACCTGCATAAAATTACAGAGCCAGGCACCCCAAGAAGTAGATGTGCATCTTTCCCACAGCAGACTGCCCCTTTAAATTGGTCTCAGAGAAAGAACAGTGCATTTATAATTTAGCTTGTCCTGAAGGAGAACTCTTCTCTGTAGGAGGATCCTCTTTAATTACAGCTTCACAGTAATAAGATGAGAAATGAGCAAGCAAGAAAGTACTGCTGAAATGAGACATGATAAATCAGTTTGTCCAGGAAGCACGTTTATACCAGATCTATCACCACATTCAGCACGGCACTATCTTTCTAATTTCAATAAGGAAATCTCATGAAGAAATTTTAATTGCATACTATTAGGTGAAAGTCAATGTCCCATAATGAGTAAAGTGAAACCTGCATTTTTTCTTCTTTTATCTTCATGCTTTGAGTTCCCAAGGATTAACACAAAATGATTTGCCCTTAAATTGCACCCTTTTTTCCCCCCTCTGTTCATTTGTCTGAAGGATGTAGATTTTAGGTAATTTAAAAGGCACCAAGCTTTTGCTATATGCTTCATGCTTGCAAGTTGGGAGTCAGATGGGAAAAAAATTTCCAATTTTCAAAGTCTCCTATTGTTAAGGGTGACTGAATGGCAGCCTGCAATTATATGATTTCAATGTAATTCATTCAGTAGGGAAGAGGTTGGTTCATAGATGCCTGGCTTAAAAGATTGGCATTGCTGTGTGATTAATTTCCAAAGTTTGGAGGTATTTCCAACAGCATACAAAGGAAGCATGTGACAGTGACATTTTCCAGATTTGTGCTAGGATTGCTTTATAATTGAAGTGCTGGGCTACTGGGGATCACATTATCATTGGAGGTTTATTTTCTTATGGTGAGTGTATGTTTGTGTGTATAAACATACACAGTATAGAAAAATGCATTCATAAATGCACATGTGCATATATGTATATATGAGCACACAGGTGTGTGATATGTGAAAGTGTACCAGAGGATTTTATTGTGTAGATGTCTTGCACTTCCCCCTTACATGCAGATTTTTCAAGAGTTACTTTTTTTCTCTTTCACATAAGAAAGCTAATGATGAGGTTCATTCCTGAAAGAGCTGTAATTTAATGCTTGATTTAGGATATTTAAGCAAAAAAAAAAAAAGTATTTGTTTCTGAGTGAATTAAATTTGTGAATTATAATTACAGGCAAAAATTGCTATAATGGGCGATTGGGAAGTGTCTTCTCTACAACAGTTGTTTTTTTTGGTCTATTGTTTGTTATGGTCAATGGATTCCCTAATTACTTATATTTAAAGCTGTGCCAAGACTTCATTATCAGACATCAAACCACATGAGCCTTACCCACACAGAAAAGGCTGAAATGAAACAGGAAAGAAAACAGAGTGCTTTAAGCTTCCTACCAGAAGAAAGATGAAGTAAATTTCTATATCAAAGGACAGAGAAATTGAGGGTGACATTCTCAAAATTTTAAATCAAAAAATAGTATATGCAATTTCCATGTTTCTTAACTGACTTCTCAGTTTTGAACCTACAGGTTTTATGTTGCAACTGTACCAAGCAGAATGATCCTTTAAATACACAGGCTCTTGCTTTTGCTGTATTTATATGACTCTGGGAGGTCAGCTTGAGGAAGGAAGCTACACTGTGGGGAAAACCTGGGACTAAAGCTGGCAGTACTGGCTCGAGCTGATTGTAGTTGAAGATTTTTCTGATAAATTTATTTATTTGTTTATTTATTTATTTTCAGAAAAAGCATGTTGGCTATTGTTATTGCTAGAAAACAGACCAGTTTCAGGAGAAAAGCTTCTTGAGATTAAGATCCCAGGGTCAGGTCCATATTCTTTGGGGTGTTGAAACACTGTGAAAAGTTTAGGATTCAGAAACACTTTTGAAGTCATGGAAGAGAAATACTGCTCTCTGAATACAGATGTTTTTCTCTTTGAGCCCATTCTGAACTTCCTACCACTACATATGTCTTGAGGAATGGGCTAAATGACAGAGAAAGGTGTAAAAAGGCAAGATATGAAAAAAATACTTTGAATATTTCTCTTGTGAGAAAAATTGTTGAGTGATTGAAGCTTATGGCTCTTTTAAACTCTATCCAGCAGCACCAGTCTGATGATCTGTATGGCTTAGACAGGAAAAAAATTAAACTTGGAAAAATAGATAATACCAGTCAGTAATTTTTTCCCCAAAACCTCAGGAAAAAAAGACACCACAGTGCTAAGCTCCTTATGCATTGCCCAACACCCAAACTTTCGAGGTGATCAGAAGCCCTGGGGGTTATTTCACCTGGGGCAAGGCTGCCAATTTCTGCCTTCTCTTTCCTACCTGGTTTTGACTTGTGCTGAGGGGTGGTAAGGTTCCTTGTTTAGCTCAAGTACACAGGATATCACCAAGGGTAGTGACATCTCTATTCATCTGGGTCTCACTGCATTTTCAGAGTAACCCTCTTCTCAGGATGGGGTCTTTAGGAGGCCAAAATATTACAGGGCTGGAGATTGCTTTTGGCATTTCAGTACGCTAGGGTTGTCTTGAGTGAGCCCAGCATCGTGGCAGAAAAGTGCAGGGAAACGTGAAACTGCTGGGAGCCAGGGTTATGAAAAGATAAAAGCTGTTAAAAATGTCAGATTGCCTGCCTGGTGCTGGTGGCCACAGGCAGCAGAGCAGAGAGGAGGGGATGGAGAGGAGGGGATGGGGAGGCTCACAGGGGTTGTTTCTCTCCCTCAGTGCAAGGTGGGTTTGTGATGGACACACACCGTGTGGGGGAAATTCTCCTCTCAGTATGAAATGATTGTCTATTTGTTCTGCTTGTGAAGCTGCCATTAATGCCAGTGGCACTTGTGGAAAGAGTTCTGAACAGGAAGCCAGGAGCAACTGTGATTCAGAGATGAGCAATTTGCCCCATAATGTGAAGGCAGTTTTATGAGCTGTTTATTCAACTTGCTCTGTGCTGAAATTGAAACTCTTCAAAAATGGCCCATTTGTACGGTCACCTGGTCCCACTGTATCACACAGACATCACTGCTTTGGTTTTTTATTGCACATCTTCTGGGATGTCAGGGACACAGGACTGCAAAGGGCTTATGTAAAAAGTCCAGACCACTGAGATCAGAATAAATGAAATGTTCATTCACAGAGCATAATTCTCTTCTCACAACCATTTAATTTCTATACTTTCAAAGGAATTCTGTAGTTCAGCAGTAGCTATTAAAAAAAATTCAATTTTGATGAACATATACCCAGAACAGGATCATAATATAAAATATGTGTTAGCAAGTGCCTGTGATTTTTCTCATAATAAGGAAGAAGGGGATAACAAACAGGTTAACACCTTCTCCCATTAACTTCTTAGTAAATAATGGCTAATTGCCAACTAATTGCCAATGGTATCAGGTATTTATGTATGATGTGCCAGATTTTGTGTCTTTTCAAGTATCAATACACGGAAAGTGCGGATTTTGTCCTTTTGTTTCTTAGAGATAATTCACAAAATAATATACTTGCAAGTTGAGACAAGCAACTAAAAGTTGGTCTTGTAATGGTCATGGAATCATTAGGGTTGAAAAAGACCTCTAATATAATCGAGCCCAACCATTAGCCTAGCACTGGTGATAATTACTGTCAGTTGCTTTACAGTTATTGCCATGAAGGAAAAAAAGGACAAAATTTCTGAAACTGCCCAAAAAAATGTTGGGTGAGTAGGGTTGCATTGTGTGTCAAAAGACAAACAAAACAGAAAGATAACTGGTGATAGCTCATCACCAATATGTGGGATTTTACCAGATCTTCATGCATGACACACATAGAATATACAGCTCTAGATTCAGGCATTTGCATCACACTGATAATCAGGAAAGGAGAGATGGTGTCTGGAATGATTCCTGGCTGAAGGATAAAGGTGCCAAGCTATTATTACATGGTATTTAATGTATTTATTTATGTTGCACTGATACAAATGGAAAATTGTCATTTCAAATAAATGAGGCTGGTGGAATTTATTCCTAAGTGGTGGCTGTGAAGTGGCCTTGATGTTACAGCCTGTGAGGGCACCTAGATTCAGTCCAATTTCTGTTCTATGCCAGTGGCTGAGAAGACCTGTCTCTCCTGTGCCACCACTTATTTCCAGGGTGTCACAGACATGCAAAGCTCTGTGAGGGTCTGGCTCTCCCTGTCTCTTTTTCATTCCCTGTCTCTCTGGTCCAAAGAACTTCCTAATTCCAGCACAGAGAAGAAAGGAGACTTGTTTTAGCTGTAGCTGTTTTTTCAAATGCCCTGTTGAATGGAGCTGATACTGTTGTTGAAATCTTGCTAGAGGCTTGCCAGGATGTGGGGTTTTGGTCAATGCAGCTGCTTGGAAGAATTCTCCCTTTGAAATAAATACTGGGGTTTTATTGACTTGAAAACCACCTTAAATAACTAAGCTATAAAAGCTACTTCTTAGTTATTTTTTTTATCTCTAACTCCAACATTTATAAAGCTTAATGTGGACATGAACTAATCTACTTCAAGCATTTCTGCTTTTCTAGACAGTACAATTTCCTGGTTTTAGGAAATATACCTGCTGTTGTAGATATTTTTATTTAATTTATTTAACATGGAGAAGTGCTGGTGGGGATTACATACCCCAGTCTACACACTAATATAGAAATGCTTAAATTTTGCCCTATCTCAGTAAATGGCTTTCCCTTAAGACTTAACGTTCCTCTGATTTCTCTGTTTTAAAAGTTTTGAATTTGTTTAAATTACTGCTAATTTGAATGTGCATTTCTTCTGTTGTACTCTTTCTGAAACCTAATGAAAAACTGCAATTAGCAAAGCTCTTTTCCAGTAATAAGTTCATTTTGTCTTCTTGCAGCAATATTGAAGAAAAAAATCACTGTTATGTGATACCGCAGTGCAAAGCTTGTGCAGAACAATGTTAACACCTGTATGGGAGATATAAAGTCTCATATTTTAAATCCACATTTCCTGCTTGCCTGAATGTGGGAGCATCTGCTGACTCCAGGAGATGCTTTTTATCTGGGGGAAATCACCTGGTTTGCAAGTGTAACAATTTCATTGAACTAGTAATCTATCATGAAGCAACTTGGTTCTCACAATTTCAAAGAAATCTCATAAAATTCCTGCACTACCATGCTTTCAATGTGCTTTGGAGCACTCATAGAGCAGCATGAAAAGGTATTTTTTTCCCTAAAAGGATCCTGTCAGGATCAGAAACATGAGGACAATGAAATCCTTTAGAACCAAAATTTTTCCTTTCCCCAGATTCAGAGCTGGGGAATTTTTCTGCAACACCTGTTTATAGTGGGTGGAAGTACATTTACAACCTAGAGAAGTAGAACAAGGCACTAGCATATAGCTGTCCCTAATTCTGTAATTAAAGACATCCAATCCTGGCTGTAAGAGTACTATGAAAACACCCAAACAGCTAAAATACTTGATTTTAGCAGTGGAAAAAGCTCTTTATTAAACCTGAAGAATTCATTCAAGTCTTGGTCATGGTGAGACCTTCAAGGATGAGCTAACATCTCCAAGGTGGAAGGAGGTTTGCTCCCTGAAGATTCCTTGACTCAGCACCGATCCACACACCCTGTATACCCGCTTTCTCAGCCCACTGAATGCAGTGATGAAAACTTGGTGTTATTTGACCTTTTCATCTGATTAAAATGCTTGGTGTTGGGATTAGCTGAGTTTGGACACCACCATGGCATTTTGAATTCAGGATGACTGTGTAATATCAATTAAAATGACAATGACAGGGCTTTTCTTGTACAACTCTTTAATACAAGCTGTAAGACACAGAGGAGCTTGGTGGTTTCTTTGTGGCTCGTTTCTTTCCTACTCTCTGTATTTTCAACTAAGGGGACACGGTCCCCTGCCAGTAGATGCAGGCTATTTAAATGCTCCATTGGAGAGGGATTAAAGTTTATGCAAGGTCACTGGGGATGTGATAATTATAATCACAGGTTTTTGGCTCCACAATGACAGCCATTTGTTATTTTCGCTCGAGTAATTCCTGCAGCTTGGAGCTGTTGACAAGCGTGCACTGATTTACTGGCCCCCCCAGGTCCCAAGGCAGTGTCCGCTCTGAAGTCTGACACCTCTGCCTGGCTCCTGCTGCTTTCAGTATCTTTTCTGCTGTGAGCTGCAATACCGACTGAAAATTGGAGAAAAATATTGTGTTAGTTTATAATGGGATCAGAGAGAGAGAGAGTCGTAGGGTTGCTGAGTTTGTTACTACTCTGCAGCTTCCCCACTCTCCTTCCAGGGCTGAGCATTTGTTTCTGTGTTGTTAGAGGATTAATAAACTACTGATGTGATTTACAGTGAGAGACCATTGGAGTAGTTTTGTGGTGGAGAGGCCTTGAGAGCTTGGATGCAAAGATCAAGAGCAAAAAATAATCCATTCTTTTGAGCAGCAGATCTTCCTTCTGTCCCTTCAGCCTCGTCATCTCTCTTTCCCTTTCTTTATGATTTATGTTGCTTTATTTTGTTTGTTTTTGCAATCAGAGGTAAGAACATTTGAATATATATTAAATGGTGATAAATTGAAAATAGCTGATGGCTTAGGGCTGATATGACATTTGTCTTTAAGGGTGGGGAGATTGATAACTCATGAGTGGCATGAAAAAATCAAGCAAAATCACTTAATAGGGAATCTATTTTTTGGAAGAGCATTTTTCTTTTGTGTAGGTGCAAGACTGCCATGATAGCTCTTTATATTTTGTTTATTCAGCTTATCTGTGCTTTCCCCAGGCCTTCAGTTTCCTTGCTTCTTTTCCTCTCTAAAACATCTCTACATTCTCAATTTACATTTCATGAGCTTAATACGTGACTTTTCTGTCTCCCCTGCTGAACCTTCAACACCATTTGGTTCCTTCTCTACTCAAACTCCTTGTCTGCTCAAACTCCCCTTTGCTCTTCATGAATATATTTCAAAGTCTTCTACATCTCATCCACCATCTGCACTCTCCTTTCTGAGCACAAACCTGGTAGATCCAGGATGCTTCCAGATGTCCCCAGAAGAAAGGATGGTAGAGGAACAACTGGGAACTCAGTTTAATGCCAGATGAGCATGCAGATGTTATAATTTTCACAAGATGCCTGAGATCTTTGTCTAACAAGCTGTCTGTGCCTAGGCCTGGAAGTTTCCCTCAGCCTGGCACTGTAGCCTTGTTTCTTCCAACTCTGATGAGCTGCTTTTGGATTTATGTCTGTATTTTTTTTTCCTTGGCACTAATAATCCCCAGACTTTTTGCTTCTGCCTCTTTCTCAGTACCTGGCCATCTAAGGCTTTTGACAAGTCCTCACCCACTTATCTGCAGGGATTCTTGGTACAAAAGATATTCGGAACAAATACTGGTACAAATATTTCCTTTCTCGTCAGCCACCTCAAATTTCCCAAAGCTACCGTGCTTTCATTTGCTCAGAACGACATTAACCCAGGCAACTAGGCAAAGAGGAAATTCTGGCTGTCCCTGAATAGCCAGTATTCTATCTCCAAGTCTCAGTTTTACTCCCACCCAAATGTCTTGGCAGTTCTCCACTTGGTTTCCATTCAGTGCTCCTCCTCAATGCAGCAAATAACTTCCTCATTTCTGATGTGAAGAAATAATTCTTCTTTTTCCAGACAGTTGTACCTCTGAAGAGGTTCTGGCATCACTAATAAGTTCTATATTCCTCTTGACTCTGTCCTCCCCCCAAGGTGGCATCCTTTTAAATTTCTAATGGTGAGTTTAAGACAGCTTTCTCACTTTTCAAGACTCGCTCCCTTGACATCCACTCAGATTCTTCTTTTGCCTCTTCCTTCTAGAATGTGTTAAAGTAGCAGGCATCCAGTGAAGTGGTAGAGCCACCATCCCTTGAGGTATTTAAGAGACACTTATCTGTTGTGCTTAGGGACATGGTTTAGTGGTGCCCTTGGCAATGCTGGGTTAATGGTTGGACCTCATAATCTTAAATATCTTTTCCATATTCTTTATTCCTTTAATCCTCTGCTCTTTGTCTGTTGACTGTTTCTGCTTAATGAAACTGTACTACAGTTTCCAAAATTTGATTTCTGTATACATGGATTTTCCTCTTCTGGATATGTTTTCTCAATATGAGTATGTAACCCAACATTTTGTATCTCAGGCCATGAGTCTGTGCTCAAGGTGAAAAATACTTGATTTACCCTTGAAATTTAATTTAACATTTTTCTCCCATATCTGGTTTCACCTCCAGAGCAACAGTAACATTTTTACTTATTTAAATCTTCAGCAAAGATCCTTATTTGTATTATTGCTTTCTGAGCTATTGTAATCTTCTATGTTTATCTCTGCCTGCAAACCTGGCCCCATTTCACTGTGAGCTAATTGAAAGCTCTCGCGAAGTTAAGGAAAGTTCAGGAGAAAGGAAGGTTTGCTGTCTCCTTTTTCTTCCAGCAAAATTGAGTGAATTCCTTGGTATCGTGTAGAGGTGTCTTTGCCAAAGGTATCAGCAGAACCCACCTGTAAGGCACGACAGACCTGAGGCCAGGTGGGAGGTCACTGGTCTTCTCTGAATTTGTTTTTGCAATAAAGTAAAATATGAACTTCTAGGAATTTAAATCAAGAAACTCTTCTTAAAAAGTGGAAATTTATCACCAGAAGCAAAGTATTTGCAACTTAAGCAAAACTGTCTTCCCCAATGCTACATTATGATACATAGAAGTTAATGTTGAGGAGCAAGGACCTGCCATTGCTGTGCAAAATAACTATATTAAGAACATCATAATGGTGAAAAGAATCTTTATGTATTCTAAGACTGTTTAAAATGGTGAATTAATAAGTATCTGTGAATTAGTAGTGTTTTCATTTGGGTAAAAGGAACCACAAGAAAGGAGTTTAATGGTACCAGCAGTGATGCTATTTTGTATTGCACAGTTGCTTACCAGGCCTCTCATGGGCTGCAGCCTGAAATGCTCCCAGGAGCAGCCTTGGCTGCCTTTGCTTGCTCTGATGCAGGGGCAGAGCTGAAATTAGGAGGCACTGGATGCTCATCAGCACCAGAAAGAAAACAGACATGTCAGAAATATCCCAGCACAAAAACCCTTCCCTGTGGAGATGAGTGCACGGTGGGGAGGTAGGACAGGAGCCTGAGCTGTCCTGTATGTTGGAGATCAAGAGGGCACCTGCTCCTCAACCCTGAGAGCCAAAAGGTAGGAGCTGAAGGATAAGGATGGTCAGGGAATAGGTGTTAGGAAATCACTGTGATAGGCGACAGGGCAGAATGGGAGAAGGAAATGTGGGAGAAAGTGCTTTGAAAATGTGCAGGTCTACATGTCCAGTTCATGTGGGTTTTGGCTTTCAGCATGGAGCAGATATGGGATGACATGTCCTGTGTGAGTTATGCAACTTGCTTTTTTAACCTGTATTTGGTCAGCTAAAAAGGTCACCACAAACAAACAAAAATACTCATTCGTAAAAAAAGTACATTTTGCAGCATTGTGGATTGTTTTAAAATCTCAGGATTTGGGGGCTGACTTCTATGACTTTTGGTGCAAGGTAAGGACAAAGTTCTGCTGTGTGTACATGTCAGACATAGTGGTCAAGCTGTTTCCCAAATAGCCCTAAAATTCAGAACAAATTGGAAAAATGCAATGTGCTCTGTGTTCCATGTGTTCTGCTGCATTTGAAAGAATGGCTTTACTGAGCATTGAATTATGCAGGAATTCAACCAACTCTTTATTGCACCAGCAAGTAGTGGCAGTGTAATAATCAGCTTTTCTTGCCTTGTGGATGTTATTTCGCTGCCTTTAAGGCAAATGCTCAAAGAAAGCAGCTTTGTGGCAGCATCAGCATGAGATGACTTGGGATTTGCCAGCAGAGATGGATGGAAGAATACCTTGGAGGTGAACTCCTCTCCAGGACCCTGGAGGCTGAATTAGGTAAATAACTTGTGAGTTCCACAGGTATGTAAATGTCATTTTGGCAAATTCTCCTTGTGCACAAATGTACACTCATACAGTAGTATTTGCTAGCCTATCTCCCAAACATCCAACATGCAGTTACCTACATGAATCAAGCATGTGTGGAAAAGATGTCAGTTTAGACTCGGAAAGAGTGCTGTATCTTAAGAGTAACATTATATGTAGGGAAAGTGAGGGTCAGATCATCAGAGATAAGTGCTGAGGCACACTTTATCTGTATCGTGGACCAACAAGAACATGATTCTGCTTTTCAGTGTATTAAAAGCTGTTACCAAGATCATCATGATCGATTTCTTCTGCTGGACCTCATGCTCAGCAATAATTGATTAGGAAGTAAGAGACTTAAATGAACTAAAGAAACTTTAATATTTACTTTAGAAAGAACTTTCTAACTGTAAGGACTGGTAACAATGCAACACCTGAGGTATTGAATCACCGTATCTGCAGGCTTTCACTTAGAGTCAGAAATGGTGGGAAATATCTGTTCCTGGATTGGAACAGAAAAAAGGATTAGATAATTTATTTTTCTTTGCTTTGTTTCATTCCTGCAATCATGATCTAAACTTAAAAATAATATTCCTCACCTTTTGCACCTCCTGGCCTTCCAAGCATGAAGTTCTCTACTTTTTGTTCCCTGACTGCCACCCTTTTTAAGCTATACACTGGTTCTTCACCCTTCTCCACTCTTTTTGTAGGTCTGGTTCTGGGAAAATGATGTTTGGTCCAATTCTGCTTCATTCCCCAGTGCAGCTGTGCTGACAAAGTAAGCGTTCCACCAACTCCTTAGTCCTGAGAGATACAGTGTAGATGAACGGTGCTATATAAATGTAAATTTCAATTCATTCCCTTCATTCATTCAACAAGCTATCAACACAACCTTGTCATTTCAATTTTTCACACTTTTTTGTGGGGGTCCTCTGTCTCAGTGAAGTCTCATTTCCTCAGCCCAGTGCCAAAGGTGAGTAGGCTGTATTAGAATTTACAGTCACTTTCTTTTTTATGTGATCAGATGTAATGAGAAGCAGGAGGAAGCCAGTTGCAGCCTTTTCCAACCTTTCTCTTGGATTCATTAACCAGGCCCCAGCTGAACAGGTAGTGCTGCCACCTCCACCACTGTCCAGGTACAACTATGTACCCTGTTAGCTGTACCCTGTATTTTTCAAATTTTAGTAAGTGATGTACTTTAACAGTGTTCAGTGTAAATACTCAAAAAATATTTACATAGAAAATGCTAAGAATTAAAACCCCACGTAGTGGGGAGCAAAATGCATTACAGAATAATTAACTTTCACACCACCACCCCTTTCTCATTACTGCCAGAAAGAAAAGATACTTTTGCTTTTGCCATTCTGCCCAGGACTTTTCCTCCCACAGATTGTTTGAATATAGATTTTGCAGGTGAAAGTGTCCTTGTATATACTTACACAGACTCTTCCTAAGAGATACCTGTCTTTGCATCAGCAGAAGCTTCCCAAATAGTTAATATTAACACATTCCAGTAGAAAAGGATAAAAAAGGTCCTTCCACAGACCCCTTTGTATTCTGGCCATTTCATATTTCTACATTGTTGTCTAAGTGCAAAAGAGCCCTCTGGCAGTTAAAATGTTATTCCCACTGATATGGCTGGCCATTATTAAATCACTTTTACAACATTTTTTAAATATTTTTGCCCTATTTGGCCTGTTTGCACCTTGTCTCTTGACATCCTTCTAAACACTTTAAGCTACCCCACTAAATGTGGTTTCACACCAAATGGACTTTATCCGATTGTCCTTACAAAGGACAACCAATAATATCATAATATAGCATAATTTATATGTGGGAGGGTCAATTTGCAGCCCTTTCTGGAAGCTGCACAATTTTATCCAAGAATATATGTTAATACCACAAGAATCCACAGGGAGAGTCCAAACGTGGAGTTAGAAATACCTGATTTTTGATCTGCTTTAGCACACTCTCTGCTTTTCAGAATAGAATTTCTCTGTCATCTCCTAGAGACACTTTTCCAACATCTTACTTCTGAGCCTTACAGAGTTGAAAATTATCTTCTTATATGTCTTAACCTCTCATCCAATCTCCCCTTCTGTCTCTGTCTCTTGTATTAATTTTTTTCTTTACACTCTCTTAACTTCCTTCTGCAATCTTTCTAGTCCTCCTCTCTATCTAATGTTTTATAGCTTGCATATGCCTCTTTCTTAACCTTAATTACTTTTTGCACTTCCTACTCCTAGTGTATTTATTGCTTGATAGCACACATAAGCCTTGGCATATATTCATTTATCTTTGAATGTTTCTCATTTGCCTTTGGTTCATTTGGTAGCAGTTCCGTAGCTCAGCTAGAAGGCTGTGGGTTCAAGATTCACCCCAATATTAGGAGTGTTTCTTGGGGATTCATCCTGCAGTGGATTTATAGTGCTTTTGGATACCATGCTGGGGATTTCAGGCAGTACCTTCCAAAGGCATTTCTTCTGCACAGCTCTGATGCTTGCCAAGTTACCCAGGCAGGTAAAAGTTAAAGACTCTTCTGTATTTTATGGAAAGAGTAAGAAAACTAGTTGTCTTGGTTAGTACTTTGTAAACAAAAGATTTCTAAGGCCATCACTATACATATGAGTTATTGTTAGCTTCTACACTTGGAGATTTTCATTATTAGAATCCCATGGCATTTAATCAGCATAATTAACGAGTGATAGTTGGTTCTTGTGTAGGGGTTTGCAAAGAAATTAGTAATTTATTGAACCCCTTTTGAAAGTCACCAGCCTAGGGATAAGAGCCTTGTATGTTAATCTTCTGGACCAACTACCCCTCCTGGTGTTTATTAAAATAAACCTTGATTCAAATTACAGTGTAGGTATTGGAGTCACCATATTTTTATTTGCAAATACAACAGATTGATGCTCTGCCTTCTTAAAGCCACTGCAAATTCATAACTCTATTAAAATTTTCAGACCTATCTTAGTTTAGAGCTACCTCAGTGGTTTTACATCAGTGCAGTCAGAACCCTCAGCAGCTTTACTTCACACTAGTTTGTAATAATAGACAAGATGGAGGACCTGAAATGGTCTCATTCTCTGTGGTTTTTATTTATAGCTGCCTCTGACCTACCAGGCTTTTTTCCCTCCTCCTATGCTAGCAAGTAATATCGCTAAGTTCTCTGCTCTAATGATGAGGTTGGTTTATAATAATATTATGATCTTTTTTCTTAAAAAAAAAACCCAACAGAACTGTCCTCTAGCTTCTGTTCTGTTGAATTCATCTTTGTGAAATTCATTGTCACATTTGCACGCTAACCTCTACCTCTGGTTGGAAAGGGTGTTACTGGAGAAAAGCTGCATTACAGAAAATTGCACCATAAAATAGCCATCCATATCCTGGTCAGATCCATGTCTGACAAAATGGTATGTAATGTTCATGGCAGGTGGATGTTAACTAAGATTTGCTACGCAGTTTTGGATATGACTGCTCTGGATTTTATACTGACTTCTATGGGAGAAGAAACATGGATTTAAAGTCACAAAATTAGTAGATAGAGAAGGTCAGTTGCTACTCCTTATTATGCTGCTGCTGCTCACTGTCCTTGTAGAAAGCCACAGAAAATCTGATGAATATATTTTTAATTATGTTTTGTTATATTAAATGACACCAAAACTGCCTCTGATGATGTTACCCATCAATTTAGTGGAAGATAACCCACAGAAACAAAAATAAAAACTGAGTTGGAAATCTACAGCTGATTTATAAATAGTGTGCTAAAGGCAGTTTGCTCTCTTTGTCTGCTGCATTTACCCAATTGCTGCTGAAACTAATTGCTCTTTTCTGGGCATTCTTTAAAGAAAAAAAAAATCCAATGCCACACAGCAAAATAAACAAAAATGTGTGGGATTGTGAAACAGCAAATTGTAATCAGGGGTCCCTGCTAATTATCAGCTGCTTATCAGAGAATCGTGTCCAACACGCAAATGTAATTGCAAATGACAACATGAACATGGCTATGACAAGCACAAGGTGGAACATTTTCAAGCACATAGAGAGCTCTGGCAGTGTCAAGGTCTTTTTCAGGTCAGATCCCCAGCAGCTGATCTAGTTCTGTGCTGAGGGTGATTCAAAGGTTAAGTCTTATACCAAAGGGCTGTTCTGGTCAGACACATAATTGGAATAACAAAGTCAATATATGTTTCTGGTTGTGGGACACAATCTTCATTTGATCTCTCACACGGCAGATTAATTAAGTGTTATCAATTAATGGCCTGGTAAAAGTGAACACCCTGTTAGTCAGTTTTCCAAGTAGTGTCAAGCATATGCAAACCCTGGGGGGGAAGGAGAGGGTGGGGGGAATCACCCCTGCATGGCACCACTGCTTTCCAAGAGCTGGAGAAAAAAAATAACAGGAATATAGACTGCAAATGTAAAACTAAAATAACTATAGATGTTTGCCATTGCTTCTCTTTTTACAGTGACTCTGAGCTTTGAGTGGAACTGTATTTGATTCAACCAGGCTCTCACCAAATCCTTTTGTGAGAAATGCATTATCCTACACCAGTACATATCAAATTGAAGCAAGCAACATGAAGGGCTGGGAGATGTGATACCTTTGAGCACCGAGGGACAGTACCTGGAGGAACAATATGATGGCCTTCCTTCAACCTGTTGTGACTACTCAGGTGAGGAAGTGCTCATTGGTTTCAATAATTGATGGTGCCAATGCACAAATTTGCCATGTCTAGGGTGCTCAACAGAGAGAAGTAGCAAATGTGTTTCTAAGCTTGGTGTAAAGAATAGTTCTTTGTGTGGTGTTTCTTTGGGGTCTTTTTAACCTATTTAATAAATTTTGCATTTCTAAGATTTTAGGAATTGATTTGCAAAAATAAAACTAAATAAATCAAGTGCATGTAAGCATCTAATCTGAACTGCATTTATTGGAGAAGTGTTTTGGGCATAAAGCAATCTTCAGCGCACCCAGCAACAACTAGTAGAGCTGAAATTCAGCAGTCTTTACTGTCCTTCCTTATCAAAAACTTGTTTAATTTTTGCAAGTTCCCCTCCAGAGCTTGTTCAGGTGTGAAAAGGCATTCAGGTTGCCTGCAAATATAAACTAGGGAGATGTATTACATAGAGAGAGTTTGTCTAAAGGGTGTTTGTTAAACGTTATCAATGGCTATTAATGAAAATTTTCCTGATAGTAGTAATGCCTTTTAGGAATTTGTGTTTTTTAGTTCATGCAACAACTACAACCAAAAAGATAGGATTTGTCTCAATGTATTTCAAGTACTGGTGCTGTTGGAGATGTCTGAGTGGCTGCATAAATAGATGGACCTGGCTTAGAATAAAGCTCTTTCTCTTGCAAGGTGAAACACAGATACAATTTTATTTCAATTTCACATGTTGCACAGTGGTGTTCCAGTTACAGGCATCCTACATTTTGTGCAAATATCTGGGGAGAGGAAAAAACAGATGCCAGTTCAGACTGGATGGAACCACATAACCTGCAGAGGGTTGGGCTGAAGAATGGGGAGACTTCTAGGTTTGGGACTTTTTTTTTGTTTTGTTTTTCAGTAATTGCATTTGTTGGTGGTGCTATTTTGACCAATGAGTGGATATAATTGTAGACCAAAAGAGGTTCTAGTTGTCAGATGATCTAAAGGATGTAGTATCTAACTGTTCTTAAGACATTTTTCAGCACTCTGTTTATCTGTCCTTTTCTTTCCTCTGAATTTTACTTGTTTCACTCTCATTAAATTGTGTTGGTTTCTCTGCATCCTCGTGGGTTTGAATTGTGCCTGCCCTCGGTCCCAATTTCACAGATTTTCCAAGATTCTGTGATTCCCCCAAAAGCCCCAGGTTGGATGCCTTTCCAGAGTTTCTGGAGGTCTGTATTTTGGATCATGGATGCTTAGCACATTTTGTAGGATCTGGCTATTAGGACTTGCTCAGCTGAATGGGTTGCACAAAGCCTTTACTGCACACTCTGAAGAGAGCAAAAGGTTTGAAACATTCCCTGCACCCAAAGAGCAGAGACCCAATGATCCATGGCAGGCCTGGTACAGTTATCCATACTCTCCCAGGGGCAAAGAGAAATCTTTGGGACTACCAAGCCAGTACAGTTAAAACATTCTAAAATATCCAGTTTATGGATCTGGGTTCTCTGATGGCCTGAAGCAGAAAGTATCCTCCCATCACACAGTCCCTGCTCTAAGTGATTGATGGCCAAGCAAAGGAAGGAGAATGGTTTCATCACAACTTTTCTCTGTAAGACAACTCAACTCTTGCTAAATTGCTTACCTTTACAGACTCTCTATAACCATTTTAGTCACTGAGTAATGTACATGCTTCACCATAATTTTCATTATATTTCTTGATAGAACTATTTGTAATAAAATCACTTCTAAAAATGCACTTTCAAGTTGCAGCTCTATTTTTAAGGCAGAATAATCTTCCTCAGTTCTGTCTACATGATTAAGCATCTCAGTTTATTTCATGTATTTTTTCATTCTTTTGCTTTAACATAAGCAAAAGAAACAGTTCCCCAAACCTTCACTTTTCAAAAATATTTTGACATGTGATTTACTGAAGTTATCTGATGAATTTCAGAATAAATATATGTCTTCTTGCCTTCCTATAATACTATGTGTAATAGCTGTGACTGTCTGTGTTTTTCCACGTTGATAAGATGAAGAATGTAGAGTTTCTGCAGGCTCCATTTGTTATTTGGGACAAAAGGGATAATACCTTTTTCTGTAGCATTCGCCACTTTCCCGTGCTCCTTACAGCTTACTCCTTCTCCCTGCTGTTGTCTTATTTCATTGGCCATATCCACAAGGCAGAATCTGTCAGTACCCAGATAATGTCGTCACCTCTGCAAACATGTTTCTTACTGACATTTCAGTATTGATAGCGGGAATGCTCTCTGGAGCATCAGTGCACAAATTCCTGCCACATTGCTGTCAGGTTGTCCAGGTTGGAATGAAAATCAGATGGGGACAATGTGGGCAGGGGTCTTCTCCCTGTTTTACAAAATGGGCTAAATTGCAGGTGGGTGCATTTCCAGTGCTGTCAGAGCAAAGCCAGACTTTCAAGTGCTTGCGGGTAGTTGAGGTAAGAAAATACTGCAGGTTGGTGCCAGGCATATTATCAACAATTGCAGAGTCCTAAAGACACTGAAGTTTGCAGCTGCTGAGCCCCTGGAAAAAGCTTTACATTTAGTCAGCAAAAACAACAGGCAGAAGTACCAAAATTCTTCTGTTGGAATGTCTTGTGGGTCTTAAACTGATGGTGTCATGATGGGCTTTTTTTGTCTTTGAACTTCCACATACTAGGATAGGAAACTTTCTGCTAAACTTCTCTCAACAACTTTGTCTGAGATCCTGAGCTCCAGCTGAGAAAATGCTCCACTGTCATGTCTTTTGTACAATTTGAAGGATGCTTTTTGAAGCATAGGAAATAGTTGGTGCCTTTGAGTGAAGCCCTTGACCCTTGCTGCAAGCAACTGCTGACTGCAGAGTCTGTCATTCCCCCTTCTCCAGCCACTTCAGGGGTGAGGATGCTCCTTCCACATCTGATGTGCTCCTTTGAAAATGGCACTGAACCTACAAATAAAGAAAAGCTTTTCAAGCAACATGAGACAGAAGCACTCTTGTCCATGGCAAAGAATATCACAAAAGGAGGATTTATATATTGCTTAAGCAGGAGATCCTTAACTTGGGATTCCTACTGTCTGTTATGCCTTCTCCATTTTGTACTCTGCCACATCACAACCTTTACTACAGCTTTTGTTTTGGAAAGTAAAACTCTGTCTTCTTATTTTTGCCTGAAGCAAATGGCAATGTGAGCAACAGAGAAGTTCATCTTTATGCCAACAGCATAAAGACCTCTCCTTTGAGAGCAATGCAAACCTCTGAGCTATATACATGGAGCAAAAAGATGGACAAAAAGAGAGATAAGGTCTCATGATGTGAAGCAACATCTCCTATTTTCTGTTTATCTGAAAATTTTTGATTGTTTCAGCAAGGTCAGATCCTGCTGCCAAATTAGAAACAGGCAGTTTAAATTAATTTTCTACCAAGAAAGCTGTATTTTTGATAGGAACTTAATTATTTTTGGAAGAAGATTTGAACATGCCAGCTACAGGTTCTGAAAGTAAACGGTGAATATTTCTTTTCCAGTACCTAAAGGACTATCTCACTTTAACTCTGACAAAACCTGCCTTGGTTCAAAGAAGCTCTGCTACCTGCAGGCATTTATCTCAGTGATGGTAGCTGCTTGTCTGAATATGTACAATTCTGTAGGAAACAGGTTGTTCCCCCTAATGAACTGGCTCATATTTGTGCTGCAAAAATGATGCCATTTTAATAGAAATGATACCATTTCAATAGAAAAACAACATCTCACATTCCTATTTATTCCTAGGAGTACCCTCAATACTAAGAGTTTCGCTGATGTCACTGCTGCTCTTCCTGTGATAAGATGCTACTTCATCCAAGAAATACTGGAGAATCCCAGTTAACCTCTGTTAACCACTCCCAGCAGTGCTTTGGCAGAATGAGGAGGCTGCATGACTCCAGAGCTGCTTTGCAACATCTTGCTCTTGATGTAAGGGTGTAATGATGTAAAGATGTCCCTCATCTCTAATTTTGGGATGAAAACATAAATTTAAGCTTAACAACAATTTTTTATTGGGAATGAAACTATTCTACCATTAAGAAGGAAAATTTCTCTGGATCCTTAAAACTACACTGGAAGTGCAGGGCTACAGTGCAGTTTATGTGCTGTTGAAATGCTCTAAATATAGACGGCACCTGAAGTTACTTCCCAAGTTGATTTGCTTAAACTATTGCAAATGCCTTTGTGCAAACTTTTACAGGAATGTAAACCTTGCAAGTATTGCTTCAGCTTAAATGGATTCCTTTCTGAATTAAGCTGAATTGAAATAAGCCAGGTTCAAATTGATTTAATATTGTCCACATGGATTTGCAGCAGTATGGCTAAATTGATTTAAGAGCCTTCCTTCAGTTAAATGAATGCAACTTTTCTTACAGTAGGTTCCAAGTGTCTGGAAATCTGGGCCTAGATTCAGTTTTCCACTGTGTGTTCAAAGAATCCCACTTGGCCTGTCCTCTGAGTAAAAGGAAGAGTTTGTCCTCCGATGGTCTGAACTCTTACATCAACACAAAATATCAGTGTCCTTTTACAGGTTCATGTATTTTGTGGTCTGATTGATGGTGGAAGACACTATTGTACAAGTAACTAGGAAAAAAAAAGAAAATATAATCTTAGTGTTTTGACTGGCACCTTTAATTAATGATCAAGTGACAATGACCAAACATAACAGAGAGGATGCATAACTTCAAAGTAAAATAGATGTGGTCAGACTAATGATACAAACTACCTCTTTAATTCTGTATTCTGAATACACACAAATAATTTAGATTTCTTATGCTTTGTTGTACTGTAAGGGGAGAGACACCCAGTTTAATTGTGTCCCATTGATTTTTTTTTACCCTTTGTGAAATAAGCCTTGTTTGGCATAATGAAACTTTTGTTTTCTGCAGCTCTTAAACATTGTCTCTTTTAAAAAATTCACCATTTACTCCTCTGCACTGAGCAAAAATCTTTCCTTAAAAATGAGGAAAGTACAATACCCTCTATTTCTGAAATCATTAGAATTGACTTTTAGACAATCAATGTGTTAAATGATGTAATTATCCAATGGTCCTTTCCCCACTTAAACCAGTTTGAAAGTTAAAGGTTTGTTTTAGATCAATTCCAACCACTTTGTGTGCAAATTGCACAACCGCCTTTTCCTTAACTTATCTCACAAATCCAATAGTGGCATGTCCATGTAAAATGGTTCTCTGATGAGTAATTCTGAGCGGGATATGAACTTGTCTAATGATGGAGAAAAGCTCTGACTCCTGAACATAATATTTTTAAGCCAGACCCAGGTGAGGCAGAAGTTACAGGCAATGATTCCTCAGATTTAGGAGCCGTAAGTTTTCTTTTGTAGGTGTAGAACACAGAGCATTTTTGGGATGGTCCTAGACTCCAGGGCACACTTTGTAGTGTAGATGCAGTGTCTCCATTTGATATCAAGTCATGGTGTGGTAAATATCACCCTCAGAGTCATCAGCTTTCCTGGCAGAAGGTCACTGGTTTCTTCAGGAAGTTGCTTGGGACACAACCCAGCCATCCTCAAGGACTGGTGATATTTCAGGCACCCTCAGGGAAGCTGCTGGTGGCTGCCAGCTCTGGTACCAGACCCATGAGGCACCTGCAGCCATCTGGAGCAGCACCAGGAGGGCATGTGGGACTTATGTCTGTGTTTTGACTGGAGAAAGTGAACCCTTGCTGGGGCCTCTGGCTGTTCTGCTCTGCTGTAGCAGCTCAGGTGTGAGGTGCCAGGATGTTGCTATAGGGCGAGTGCAAGAAACTGTGAAGAAGGCCATCAAAATGACATTTGTGGCACCAGGTGAGTCCACAAGGAATGCGTCTAGGCCCACTACATTTCCCTGGTGAAGCTCCCTGGGGAACAACAGAGAAGTGGCCCCTGGCCAGCTTCACCCCCAGGTCTCTTCTCTCACCTCCCCACCCATCAGGTTCCTGTTTTCTGCTGCAATGTGAGCTCTTAGTGCAAAAAGTACTCAACTGGCTTGAGCAGGTTCCAGTCTAGTCTTGGGTGCAAGTGACAACGGGACTGCTGAGTGGTGAAAGCCCACATTTCATGGTGGGCTCACACGTGTGGGGTTCTTAGTGCTGCATAAAGCTTGGTCTGATAAAAGCATGTCCCCACCTTAACAGCTGAGAAAATGCAGGGATCTGCGTGCCTCAAATTGCTTTAAATGACAGGTAGCTGTCAGTCAATTAGACATTAAGGACTAGGTGCAAACAAGGCAAAAATAATCTTGAGTTAAAAATATATGGTGCTCATTGTGTATATTTTTTTAATTTTGATTTTCTTATTGAAACATGAGCTATCAATTATCTAGCATGTGTCTTATTAACTGAGAGGAATAACCTTCACATTGTGTTTGATGCATTGTAAAGCACATGCACAGAAGTAAATAATGTGGAAACAAAGATTTTAATGGCTTCATTAGCATAGACTAACAAAGGCTCAGACCTGCATAATATTCTACCCTTGGCTTCACAGGGTTGTGTACAAAATTAGACCCCAACCTGTCAGGTGCACCTTACAGGACTGTGTCTGAGCTTGAGTTTGTTGTGAACTGAAAACTCACATCCTTTGCACTGGTTACCTCAAGTGAAGGATGATGAGAATCTCAACTTTTGTATTTCTTCCTTAGTTTTATGTGGACACTTACTGCATAATCCTAAAATTGCAATAATATCCTGCCCTTCTTTAATAGATATATTAATTATATTTCTCCCCCTTAATGTGCTGCTCACTTTATGGTTTGGGGACACAAAAGTAAATTTTAAAATCAATTATACAATTACATATGTAGCAATAACAGAGCACAGAGCTAATCGTCTTTGGGTCAGGACTATAACCTTCTCATAATGCAGGTTTCATTAGGGTAAGGTCTATTATTGCAAAGAATTACAGAAATAATGGGAGTGGGTGTATTCAGCAAGAAATAACAAATGAGGGTCTTTCCTAGATAAGAGAAGCTGTTTGCTGGCTGCAGTGTGATAGCAGGCCCCTATAGTGTATGTAAATTGATAGGGTCAACTTCCTTTGGTGAATGCAATGCAGAGTGTACAAGAATTAATTTCCGTATCATCCTGGAGAATGGCAGGAGGAGGGCTTCCAATTATCACTCATCACTGGATACAACTGAGCTGAACCACAGAGCCAAGAGTATGAAAAAGGCTGCAAGGAGACATGTGAGATGAGCTAAACACTCATAGTACAGCACTCTTGAGGCATTATGTGCTTAATGCTTTCTGTTATCTCCAGGGTTTGCAGCAGAAGTGATAGTTCTCTTTGCACATTGTCTTAGGTGTGCCTTTGAACAATTTGCCTTCAAATATTATTTGCAAAAAAAAAAAAAATTGCTTGACTTGCAAATATTCACCATTCTAGTAAACACATGTGAACTTAGTTTTACAACAGCTGGTAAGGTGAACTTAAACACTTTAACTGTGCCTTTGTTTCTCAGCGGGAAGGTGATTTTTATGCCAGGTAAAGGATGTACACTTCAAAAGCACGTAAACATCAAAACCTTGAATATTTTTGTTCTAGATATGGGAGGTTGATGTTCATATATCTTTTAGGTTTTGGAAGCACACAGTTAATTCAGCATTAATGATCTTATAGATCATCACAGATGCCCTGCAGCTTGCCCAGCTCCTGACCTACCAGCCCAGGTCCTGGCAACCATCAGAGAATGCAGCTTCCCTTAAAAGAGAAGCACTTCCTTCTCCTGGTGCATTGGGATGTCAAATCCTCTCCCTTTTCCAGGCAAAAATTCCATTTCAAGGAGCTGATAGAGAACGCAAAATCTCTCCTTCAGATTTTATGCCATATCCCAGCTCCTTGTGATATCTGTAAGTGTTTAAGGTGCCACACTGGTGTGACTTGAGGGCTACTTATCCCTATTTACAGCACTGAATCTGTGGCAGCCACAAATTCCAGACCTCAGCACAGGGGTTACAGGCTGTTGTAAAAATACCAAGAGTGTAAACAAGGATAAGTTTAATTAAATTTTAATAGTGCTCACTATTAGATTCCTTGCATTGGCTTTCTGTGTTGTCTCGATGGAATGTAACTGCTTAGTAATTACCTGTGGTGTTTGTTAATGCTGCCTCTGAGCAGTGTGTATGGCAAAAATTTAATTTCATACTTAAAGAATTAATTTTTAAACAATGTGTCTGTGATTCCTAGACAACTCTGGGATGTTGAAAAGTGATGATTTGAAATAATATTTCCAGGAGCGAATTCATTATCACATTATAAGGCTATTATTATCTCTTGGACATTATTTAATGAGAATAAAAGAAGCCCTATGGCAGTTTTTTTTTTTTTTTTATTTCTGGCAAACTTCCCCTCACTCTGAAATGATTAAACTGATGCTTTGGCCAGAAAACCATAGCCTTCTCAACTGCATCACAATCCATCTAAATGGATTCCATCCAGCTAAAAGTCGGTCTCTAATTTGATATCTGGTACATTACAGCACCTTGGTGAATCAGCTGAAAGGATGCTCTTAGTCTGACAAAACAAGGTGTTCTCCTGATCTTGGGAACAGCTGAAGTTTAAAAGATGCAATGTGAATAAATAGATTTTTGGAAAGCAAAGAGGCTTAAGGACTTAGAAACGTTAAGTTCAGCAAATAAAAATACCTTTCTGTAACAGAGCTTTATGCAGCAAGACCTGCACATGACACCATGTCTATTAATATTCATAACGTAGTTGTAATGATATATATAATTTAGTTTCCCATCAATGTAGATATGTATTTTGCACAACTGTGGTTTATTGCAACAGATAAAAAAGATGAAACATTTCTTATCGAAGCCTAAATTTAGCAATATTTAAAACAAGCAATATTTAAATATTTACTTGATTTTGAATACATTTCCCTACTCCTTCATTTCAGTTAAATTATTCCCATGCTTAGATATCCACTTGAATTTGGGCCTAAGTTGTTAATTTTCCAATCAATTGACTTTCATTTTCAGTATTAGGCCATAAAAACCAGATTCTTTTCTTATAAAATGTGAAAAATTAAATAAAATTTAAAGCTGTGATCCTAGTGGTTTGGAGCAGTAAGGTTCAGAGTTTTTCAAAAAGCAAAATTAAAGATACACCCAACATTTGCAGGTCTTTTAAACTGATAACTATCTGCAAAGCACTTATTAAACCCACCTTAGCTATAAATGCGGCAAAAATAGCTAAATACACTTGTTTAGAGAGCTTAGTATAACTTAATCCCAGCATCTTTTTATAGAGTCCCCAAATACTTTGCAACACGGTGTCAAGGTTTTCTTTTCTTAAGGTTTTACTATGGAGAAAGTCAATTTCTCTGGGAAGTCGGAGGCCTTACCTCCCCTGCTGCATTTCCAGCCCTTGACAGCCCCATTCAGCTGGGCCTGCTGATATGTTGTAGAGATTTGAAAGTAAAGAATTGCAAGGAGTGCAATTTAATCCCAAAGTCATTACCTAAATGCTGAGATAGGATGGGGATTACCACCAATGTAAATGAGATATGAGACAGCCAATGGATTAGGGGACCCTTTCTTTAGGATGACTTCAGCAAATAGGCTAAGATAAGGAAATCTTTGTAATTACATGGAGCTACACTGGTCAATTCTGACTTTTAAATACCAAGGCGCTGGAGAAAAGGAGAAAAACCCTACATATGTTATTCTGTGCAATATTAAGTAATTCCTTTCTGATTCTACAGAATCAATAGAAGAACATCATGCCAAATGAAAAGATGAAGGCTGCCTACATGTCCTTTTGTGACTGGTATCGTTCCATCATTTTTGGTAATATCATTTCCAAATTAAATTTTATGGTCCATTACATACTAGCTCAAACACTTTTCTAATGGAATCTTAAATGGAACTGACTTGCTTTGCGTGGGGTTTGTCTCTCAGTTAAGATGTTATTTAGTTCTAATTATCAGATAATGAACTCAGGAAATTTAATTTTTAATATTTATATGTCAAAAGTCCATTGTACTTTGGTTAAAGGCTTTAAATTAAAAATTAACATGGACAGAATACTAATTGAATATTTTTCCTATCTGTAAGAGTGAGAAATGAGTTACATAGTTCCTAGATTAGCTTGTAACACTGCAACTGTTTACTTAAAATCTTAATTTAATCTTCAGAGATAAATCATAAATAAGGAGATCAGGGAAAATGAGCCTGAGAAGCTTTTGGTACTCAAGGTGAAAGTGCGTGTCTTTCTATGCATTGTCTCAATTTCATATCTGCAAGGTATCAGAGCAAATGTCTGTGCATAAATACAGTTTCCAAGTCATAGTGGTTGTTTTTATGGGTGTTCTCTCCATCAACACTTTCTTTCTTTGCCCACTCCTCGTTTTGCTTTCAATAAAGAATATAAACCCGACTTCTCCAACATTCTCTCATATTTCTGAGCGAGCTGCATAAAATTACTGCAAAAATGGGAAAATTATATTTCTTTGGACTTGAAAGCTTCAAGAAGTGTCTGTTCATTTTTATGTCTGTCTTCTCTGATCTCTCTGTTATGGTTACTGAGCTGTGCTGTAACTTAGGAAAACTGGGCTCACTTCTGTCTGCTGCTGTCTATTTGGGTGACCTGGGGCAAGTCTTGTAAGGTGTGGGAATAAGAAAGGTCTGTTTCTCTATCTTGCTGTTGTAACAGACCCTGGTAACTAAGCTAAAGCCTCTGCAAATCGTATATAACATGTATGGAAAGAGACCTACTGCAGAACAGAGCCACAGCAGAGAGCACACAGCCCATGTTGAATGGCAGAAAGCACAGAGATTGAAGGTGAATGTTGATCTTGTCCACATTAGTGTTTGTCTCCTTTTATTCTCTTTTCTAAAGAAAGACCAATCTGGAGTTGACTTCCCCCTAAGGAATTCAATTTCTCCCCAAGAAAGGGAACAAGGGAAACACACTTTTAAAGCTGTCTTTGGTCCGTAACAGGTTTTTCAGGAAGTCTGTAGGTATTCATCCTTGGAGACACTCAAAACTGTCTTGCACAGGGCCCTGGACAAACCACTCAAACTTCAAAGCCAGCCCCACTTTGAGTCAGGAGTTGGACCAGGGGACTTCCAAAGGTCCCTTTCCAGTTATTCTGTGATTCACTGAAAGATTCACTATGATTCATCTAGGTCTTAAAAGCTGTCTGAAATTTTAATGTGTAGGATGTAGACCTGTATCAGAAAAGATCCTTTTTCAAAACTCACTTTCAAGAAAACTGTATGTGAAAAACGTCTTCCTAGATATGTGTATCGAGTATTGTTGGTATGACATGATCTATGAGGGCAGATGATGTATCACTTTGGTTTAAAGAGACTGCAATCTATGTGTCAATCATGATTAAATTCCTATCTGACTTCTCTCTAGTCTTGATTTACCAAACCAGTCTTGCAAGTTTCTGTCAAAGAAAAGAAACTCTAGACAAACAATTCTTTTTCACTTCCTCCTCTGACACTAAAAGCAGGAGGAATCTGCTCAGTCAAATTTTGCTGGCATTTTTTGCTGGCATTTTTCTCACATTCCAGATGTGAGTTATGATTACTCTGGGCACTTCACTAGAGTTACTTTTGATTCACAGCCCTGGAACTGAGACTGAAGGTTTTACCAACAAGAGCTTTGAAAATTAATTGTTATTGGAAAAAGTAGTTATGCAAAGAGGTGATTTCAACTGGTTGAATCTAGAGTTTATTTCCTACTGTGGTCTTGGATCATGCCAGACTTCAAGCCCTATTCATTGTGCCTCACTTTCATCCACCTTGTCCTTTTAATGCTCTTTCTTAGACCCCACTGACTGCATGATTCCCTCTCCCTCTTCTAGCAGTAAAAGAAGATGCTCAGGAGGAGAGCACACAAGCTGAAGAAGTGACACCCTTGGGTTTGCATGAAGCTCCACAAATACAAACATCCTGTGTCTCACAGGGGCTAGGCTGGGTTTTTTGGGAAGTACAGTGCATTATCAGCTGACAAGGACAAAACCTTTAAGTAACCATTATATTCCTGATGGAAAACTGCATTCAGGTTTATATACATGCACATATACATCCCAGCAACAAGCTGGTATCATGGCAGGGGCATAGTATGATGTGTCCTGTCAAAAAACAGGGATTCCATCATGGTTGGGAATAAGAGTCTGATGATTCTCTCCCATCAGTGGAACAGTGTTCCACTGGTTCCTGGGAAATCATGTTTTGGAGAAGGTTTTTCCTGAAAGTGTAGCTGCAGCAGGGAGGATGAAGGGGTTCTAACTGATGTCCAAGCAGCAGAACTTGCCCCAGTAGGTCTGCCACTGTCTTCAGCATAGCCTTGACTCCACAAGGTCATGGCACACGCTTTCCCTTCCAACCAGTCTGTGGTAACCCTTTTAGAAACTTACTCAGAATTTTCAGGGTGTGCTGGGATAGAAGCAATTACTCATTTTAAATCTGTTGTAGGCATTATCATCAGCTGCTGATAAAAAAGTGTAACAATTGTAGAAGTCATGAGGAAATGAATGCATTGTGTTGATTATGTTTAGTTAGCTTGTGCTTACTTGGAAGAATGCAGAAGCATGGAAAAGGCACAGCCTATTGTATCTGCTCTTGAAGGCTGCTGTCTGATGCCTTCTCATTCCTCTAGCAAGCAAATCTCTTACATCTAATTTCTTTCCAAAGTAAATCCAGAAAAATTCTGGAGATGCATGTTACCTATGAACAGATAGTTCATTGTTTTTTAAATTGACTGAATATGCATATATAGGCATGTGTGTTTCTGATGTAGGTGGTATAATAGAGCTTTCATATTTATTTTTCCTTTTTAATTGAATAGTAAATTAATTTGACTAATAAAAATCCTCAGCAGCTCCTGAATTAAATGTGGGCTAAGCACATAGATATAATATTTTTCCAACTGGCCATTTTGAAAATCTTCTAGATTTTCTTTTCCTTATGTTTCCTTAGGGCTGTTTTGGTAAGACTAGAATGGATATATGGTGTTCTTAAATGTTTACTTCCCTTCTCAATGGTTAGTTGGATCATTTCCAGCAGGGATGTCTTATATTTTGTGGTATTTCTTGGTCTCTTAATATTATACTGCACTCTGAGCATCTCTAATACTACATGACTGAAATGATGGATCTGTAAGTAATGCCTGACAAATATCAGATACCTGAATTGAATATTTTAGCCATGTCTGACTTATGTTTCTCCACCTTTAGAAAGACCTGTTCCTTTTATTTCTGTGCTATTTTCCTTTTCTTTTAATATGTACATTGTCTTGACTCCTCAGTGCCCTACTGAACCTGGGAAAAGTTTCAAGATTCTGAAGTATGACCCAGCTGGATTTATAATTTTTTTTTTTTTTTTTTTTTTTTTTTTTTTTTTTTTTGGTGACAGATAAATAAGAGACTTCCTTCTCAAAAGCTTAGTCTGGGAGAAGTAATGAGAGAATACAGCAATGAGACAGGAAACCCAAAATAAGATTAGGAAAATGAGGATTGATTGGGATATCAAGTTGAGACACATACACGGCATATGCTGAGATCTTTGTCTATGATAACACCTATGCAATACTTTGTTTCTCTATTTGCTGTTTTAATATAAAGCGTTATTGATCCTTTGCACATCAGTTTTGATCTAGTATCTCTTAAAACTTCACCTTTCTGATTTGTGGTGAACACTGGATTTCTGTGAGAGCCCTTCTGTGTGAAGTAATACGCTCCAGTCGCTACAAGGCCGGGATATGTTTTAATAAACCAACAAATGATTTTTCCATTCTTAACTTATTTGGAAACAATTGTCTTGCTGTTGCTCCAGAGAAGGGTAGGTCTTTCACTGTCATGAGGTCACTTTGCAAGTTTTAATTGCTGGGTGCTGTTCTGTCCTTTCATGGCTTTTGGAATGATAAATAGCTCATCAGTTCAAAAGCTAGTCTATATAAACAAGCTTATCTCTGCCCATAGTCTTTAATGAAAAATGAGTTGTGAGTATCATTGTTAATCATGGTAATTGTTAATGTTAAGAGGGCTGGTATTATGAGTTTTCCTATTAGGCTTTCAATTCGTTATATAAAATGAGCAATCTAGGAGCCATCTATAGCATTCTAATTTTAATTATCTAGTGGCTGCATTTCAGACCACCCGTTCTTTATTGAGATTAACAAAACCCTTAGTGTAGTAACCAATGTCTTTGGATGTAATTGGGCAAAGTCACTTGAAATGTTCCATATATAATTGTATCATTAAAGATCAACCCATTACACTATGATGCGCTTCCTTCTGGGAATCTCTTCCTATTCATTTTGATTTAGCTTAGCTGGCTTACACTGGAAATTTTATCCACATTTTTTCAGCTCTGTATTAAAAAACGCCAACATTTTATGTGTGTAAAATACAGGGCATGTAAGGAAAAATGGCAAAGGCAGATTTCAGGGCTTGTCAAAGCTAGAGATTGAGAAGAAGTTAATGTATGGAAAACAAAAGGACACATGAAAAATAGATTCAAGACCCGTGCTAAAACTTCATACAACTCCTTTGACAGCCAGAAGCAGTGTTGAAAATAATTATGGACTACAGTACCCAGATGGAAACTCCTAAAAATTTGCCACTCTTCAAGCATGCCTGCTTCATCTTTGTAGAATGAAGCACATATGAATGTGTCTTCTCACCATTATTTGAGGTACAAGTACTCATTACAGCAGCATTGTGCCCATTTAAATCAGTTGAGAAGGTGAGCTGCTTTTAATAAATCTGTGTGAGTCAGGGATGCAGGCCAAAGTGGCTGGCACCTCTCATTTTCTTACTTTATATTTACATTATATACCACAGCCTAATAAAGTTATACTTAACGAAGTGCAGAAGATGCAGAAGGTGATGTTTACAGATGTTTATTTTAGCAATAGAATAATTTCTTATCTCTAAAATAAATGCAGGATTTCTGCTGGAAAAAATGATGAAAAGGTTAAAAGGAGTATAGAAAGGAATAGGTTTAGGATTTCCCAAAAGTGATTGTTATATTTTTAAGAAATTCTTCTACACAAGCACACAAGGATCTGTGTAACATGGGAGGAAACAAAAAGACATGTGGGAGCTGAACATCACACCAAAGTCAGTGGCACCGGGGCAACCAGATATTTATCAGCATACCCTGTTGAGACAAAGTACCTGGAAGGGTTCCTAGATTTGAATATACTTAGATAGTTTTCCAATCACATAAAATATTCCAATACAGGTGAGCTGTTTACTGTCTTTGTCATTTAAATAATTTGAATTACCAATTATTCAGTCACGAGAAGACTGTTTTGACTCTGATGTTTGGGAAATGTTGAAAGCTGATATTAGGTGTTTAACTCAGGGCTGCAAATCCTTTTATTTCTTGGCAACATTTAGCCACAGAATAAGTCTATCCTTTGTTCTCAATGTGAAATAGTTTTTTAGGTCATAGAGTAAGGAGTCTCAAACCCTGACTTAAGGTCCTTTGGGGTTGCATTTATTACCATTTGGCCACAGTAAAAACCACCTTAATGAATTATGAGTGAAATTCAAGGGGTGATCCAGGGATTTAACGATGCCCTGCATATTCACCCATCCTTTTCTTGGTGTGTTCTGAGTTTTACAGCCTGCAGAGTGAGCTGAGTCACATTTGTTTTCACAAGGATATGGCTGTGTATGGTGTGAGGCCATGAGTGATTGCAGCTCGTGGTAAAGTGTCTGGTTCTTGCAAAGCTCTGAGTTTCCACCAGCTCTGGAGAAAGTCTGAAGAAGACAATAGGATTAGTCCTGGCTTATTGCCGTGCAAATAAGTTTGCTGTTGTTGGTAAATGTTCGGTGTATCTATTTAATACTCCAAGCCTGACCTCCAGTGAGAAGCTCGTTGGCTGCACACTGAAAGAAGACCTGGCCCCAGGCAGAATGGAGAGGGACTCGATGCTCTGCAGCTCCTGTCAGTCCCAGAGTGCTTGTCAAGGTTATGAGTTAAAGATGGATAGTGCAGGGACTGCACGTGCATTTATATGAGCAGGGAGAAGTCACAAACAGGCTCTGGGTGTTAAATCCTCTGTTACAAAGAGAATATTGGCCAGAATAGAGAGTAGTTGTACTTGCCTTTGCAAGAATTGTTATGGAAATCTGTCTACTGTAATTTGTGTTCCCTCTTGCAACATGATTCAAGCTCTTAATGAACTTATTTATCTATCTCCAGGTATAACTTCTGCTGCTCTTCAGGTGCAGATGGAGCTATGCAAGTATATATATATATATATATATTCAAGTTAATTAAATGGTGACACTTCTGTGTATTGCAGCAAGGCCATATACAGAAAGGCTGTATAAAACCTAGGACTGAGCTTATGATGTGTTCACCACATCCCAGGCAAAACTTCCAACCTGTTCTTCTGCCAGCCTGCACCTGCACACTTCTTTTTTGCAAACAGCCAACTGCACAAACGTGGAATGCACTACATGTTCTTAACATGTAGTGAATTTGGGTGATAAAGGGAATTTTTATAAATCACTATAACTCTTTCAGAGCACTCTCTTTAAAACACTGACAGGGTCTAACTCTGGTGAGCTCATTTTATTTTAGGTGAATTGTAGCTCTTCCAAAACTACTCTCTTTCAAGCTCTCAGATGATTTTAAAAAGGCAATTTAAATTTACAGATTATCCAAATTTAGTATCTGCTGATCAAGGAAGTTTAACTTTGCACACTTTGTCTTATCTTGCTGTTTATCTCCAAGAAGATCAGTTGTGACACACAATATCAAAAAAATGTTAGCCAGATTTCATGTGCACTATTCAGCTCAATGTATTCCAGTACCAATGCTTTTTACTCTCTTGATGGTAATAGTGGCTTTCAGCTCAAATTCTGCCTGGGCATTCTTCAGAGTCATTATTTTCCCAGCATGCTTTCCCAGTTTTGGGTTGGGTTTTCATTTTTGTTTTGTTAGTTTGTTTCTTTCTTTTTTAAAGTTGGCCAAATCAAGGAAAAAGACCAGCTTTAGTAAACCAATTGCCTGCAACTTTTTCTCATTTAATTTAAAAGAGGTTTTGTAAGGTTATATTGATGGGCTCTTTTCACAAGGCTTAAGTTTCAGAAAGTCATGGTTATAGGACAGGTATTTTTGGACACAAAGTGCTGTAATGTTTTTCCAGTGGGTCAAGTGGGCATGTAAAATTGTTTCTGGCTGTTTGACAGAATGGAAACAGTAAACGACCTCTTATTTTATTCTGTCCTGGATCATTTTGACCAGAACTGTACAGAATGCTTCCAGTAAAGTGGTGTGCCATCCTCCAGGCAGCTACAGGGACTGTCGGCATTCCTGCTTCAATGAAGAGGATCAGGTTCTTCTCTCAGGTAACAAGTGACAGGACGAGAGGAAATGACCTCAAGGTGCACCAGGGGAGGTTTAGATTGGATATTAGGAAAAACTTGTGCATTTGGAAGGGTTGTCAGGTGCTGGCAAAGCCTGCCCAGGAAAGTTGTGGAATCACCAACCCCGGAGGTATTTAAGAGAGGTGTAATGTGGAACTTGGGGATGTGGTTTAGTGGTGGACTTTGCAGCGCTGCGTTAATGGTTGGACTCAATGGTCTTGGAGGTTGTTTCCAACAGCAGTGATTCTATGGTTCTATTCTATGAGCCTATGTGATTTATTATTTTTACAAATATTTTCCTAATTTATTTTGGGACAACTGTTGACAGTCTAACTCTCCTTATCCATGCACACACCCACAAATCTAACTCCTCCTGAATCATGCTTGAACATCTCGTGTCAACAGAGGAGAAATCTGTGTCTGAACTGACTCCCTGCTGGCTCTTTGTCTTATCACAAACCTCTCAGTCTCTCATTTGTTACAGATCTCTGATGGAAAATAAATTCAAAACCACATCACCTGGGACTCTGGACACAACCAAGCTTTGCAGTTCAAGCCTCTAAGCTATAGAATGTGCTGGATAGGTAATAGAATAGAAATGAAGTAATATTTCAATATTTTCATGCTGCCTGCATTGCAATTATGATGTTAATTAATTATCTGCCTGGCAGTTAACACCATGCAGAGGCATGGTTTTGGTCGACTTCCTGCTGTTCTGCTAGCAGTGAGTAATTAACCTCTCCTCTTCCCTGGGATTCTCTACAAGATGATCAGCGTGTTGATGATATAATTATTATTAATTCATTTTCTGTGTTTCGTTGACATTGTTAATTACTTGTCGGTAATCAGCTAATGTTTAATCTTCCTTGCTGGATAGCTTCTTGAAAGGCTGCTGAAATGGTTTGGAGAGAATTCCCAGCACATTCTCACTCCTCGTTGCATCAAGTGGTGGTCAGACTGTAGTAATTCAGAGTAAATTATTACCTATATACTACAAAGAGTCTACCGAAGCTGAAGAATTTAGAGATCAAATTAAATTGCTGTTTTCAGTATTAGAAGTGAGAATATGTAAAGTGGTTGTCAATAAATGAGGGAAACAAGTGGGATCCCTCTTGGTGCCAACTTTAAAGATTGATTTTGCTCTACAGAATTGTCAATATCGTTTAAAGAGTAAAATTTAATTTAGTGCTGTTTTTTGTTTTTCAAGGATTAACTGCAAATAACTGTTCATGGCGGTGTTTTTATTTTCAGTAAAAGTGAGAAATCTCCTTCCTGGTATCTTCCCTGACTCTGGAAGCATATGGGTACTGCATGCTATGTAAAAATTCTCTGAGCAAAAGTAGTTTTAGCACAGATTTTAAAGGTAATGCCAAAAGCTGTTTTTTTTTTTCCCCTGAAAGTGTTACTTAAATCCATATGTCTTTGAATCAGATTAGACTGATCCTGTTTCTCACTTCTGTAAACAGAGTGGAAAGTTTAAAAAATATTTTCATAAAATAACAGTCAGTGTTATTTTTTCCGCATGGGGTTATACCCACCAACATTACTAGTCAATTTTACTTTAAATTCCTAAATCAACATTTATCAGAATATCAAAAAGATATCAGATTATTGGGGTGGAATGGTAAACAATTGATTATATTCAGGGTGCTCTTCTTTTGAGACTGGAGCTACCATTGTGTTTCTAGGGAAGATATATGGTTTACAACTAAAATTACCTGAAGAGACCAGAATTCTGATCTCCAGCACAACTGGGCTTAAAGTGATTTAGGGGATAGAAAGACTTTGAGAAAAAAAACAGACAAAGAAAGATCTTGAATCAAAAGAAGAAGGTACTTGATTAGAGGGAAATCATACATTTTTCTCTGCCTGGAACCGATAAGGTCTTGGTGGTAGAATGTTATTCAGAGTGCAGTATTTTATTTCAAGAAATGGACTGAAATTTCAGAGAAAAAGAATGATGTGAGAATATATGGTCCATAAGGAAAGAGTGAATTAATTAGAATTTTCAGCATGAAGCAGAGAAGGCTGGAGCTCTGTTCACACTAACAGTCTCATATTTGCTAGGCTTCTGCAAAGATAGAGCTCTTCCATGGCTCTATCTGTGAAGGCTAAAATAGAAAGAAATAGGATAACACTGTAGCCAGACGTTAGGATTGGATGTTAGGAAATCTTCCTAGAGTAAGAACAGGCAGAGAAGCACAGCCAGGAGATGTGAGGAGGTAACTTGGTTCAAGGAAATGGAGTCAGAGGAACTAAGGAACATGAAAAAGGAAAGATTAAAAAGAAGAAGGAAGAAACACCAAACTGGGCAGAATTACCGCAAATAAAGGGAGATGTGTCTGAGATGATGAGGAGATACTTAAGCATAAGAGGTGGTGCAGTGAGGAGAAGTAGTAAAGAGAATCCTGTAAGAGCAGCAGGAGACAGGGAAAGCAATAGCACAGGCAAGCAGATTGAGAATAAGAAGAAATTTGGGAAATGTTAAAGAAGTAGGAGTTAGAGGAGGACGACAAATGCAAACGAGCAATAAGGGACTTGGTCATATTTCAGCTGGAGTCTCACAGAAGATGCTGTAAGCAGTTTCAGTGGAGATCCTTCCAATACTATTTTAATTCTCAGTCCTAATTGCTTTGCTCTGCAAGAATTTAATTCCAAAATCTGCTTTTGCCTGAGATTATGTTTAATTTTTGCTTTGAATTTTCAGTTTGGGAAAATTGGAGTAAAACTCAGTTGATTGCCCTACTTTATATTTTACCTTAGAAGCCCTGCAAAAACCTTATACATTATGCTAAAGGTTTATTTAGAACCACAGTCTCTCCCATGCCAACTAGAAAATTTTATATTTCTACCAATCGCCAACCAGCAAAAAGTCATAGAAAATTTGGGACTAAAAAGTGTCATAAATTTCAGAAAGTGTAATTTCTTCTCTTACTGGAAGTTTCAGTTTCACTTTTAAACTCAAGGGGTGAATGCCCACTTTTCCTTTGCAAAGCTCATGTCAAAGCCTGGTCTCACCAAGATAACTGAGCTGGCTTGTGTTACACAGAGTGCTACGCTTGAAGGGGAAACAGAACATTTTTTATTTCCCAAGTTTCTCATATAGGCAATATAAATGAGTATGCAGATTGTGGAATGGTTCATATTTTACGTATTCAAGCTCTGGCAATAGGTGGGAACAATATGAATTGTGCTTATGTACAGAACAAAGCCTAGTTACAAAGCCTGTCTTTGATAACACTCCTCATTTTGTAAGCTGTATGACATGTCAATTTACTGGTTTTGTTTTGGAGACCGAGAATGTTGGATTGAAGCTCCAAGATCAAAAGAAAGGTTAAAACAGAAGAACTGTTGATTTCTTTCTTCCCCAGGTGTAAATATCCTCATGTAGCAGAGGGTGACACCATGTATTATCTGGAAATAGAGATTCCTGTTGTACATTCCTTTTACAGAGGATGGCTCGGTTGTTATGGTATTTGTCTGCAATGTGGACAGCATGGCTTTAAACGTTGCTACAGTGCCACAAACATTGTGGATGACCTTGGGAAAACTGTTCAGATGCAGATCCTCAACATTGCTTTGATGCCTTGTGTTTGCGGGGCTGACATGATCTGGCAAAGGCTGAATTTCAAATGTTTTCTGTTTAATGAACTGTTTGCAAACACCTTCATGCAGGCAAAGCACAAGCTATTAGGTGATCCACTATCTCTGTTCTTCAACTACATTTTCATATACTTACTAAGTGCTTGCTATGGCTGGTGTCTAACAAGTCACTTCCACAGTATGAAGTGATCTGGGTAACATGCAAAAGAATAAGGTTTGACATTCTATTTATACCTGTATAGTGAATTCAGGGTCAGTATGAACTTAAATCTCTTACTACCTGAGTATATTATTTAAATAATGGTATTCAAAGTCCAATAAAATAGATTTACTGCAAACAAGCGCTAGAAATAATTTAGGCAAAATTCAGCTCCTTCTAATCAAACAAAAAACTCTCCATGAATTTAAAAACCATTATAATCTCATTTACACAATAAAATGTCAGATGATGGTAATAAAAAAAACCTGTCAGTAAAACATATTTTGAAGGTTCAGCTGAGAAGACTTAATTTGTTTTTTTAAAAATCTAGTTGAGATATAGTTTTTGTTTTGGTTACACAAGAAGAATCTCCTACCAGTAGGAACTGGAAGTTTTCAAAGGTTTTAAAAATGTCTCTTGTTCTAAGTTATAACCTTAGGAATGAGACTTTGAGAGTTAGTCTGTCCATTTGACTCTCCATTACTGCAGCCAGAGCCACATCTCCCAGTTTTTCTCAGACAGGGTGTCTGTCACTCTGTCTTCAGCACAGTCTACACAACAAGAAACTCTCTGCTCTATTTATGTGGCTTTTACCAGCACAGCTCATGGTGCACCCCAGGGGATATACAGTCCTTTATCACTATAAGTGCATCCTACATTGGGGCTTTGGGTACAGGAAAAGGGACTTCATGCATATCCTCAGAGGAATTATTTCACATAATTTCATTATTTCATGTTTCCTGTTACTAGCTCCTCTAATAAAACACACCTACCAGAGGGGTATTCCTGAACTCTGTAATTTCACAAATTAGAAAACTTCTTACAATTTCCAGATAAAAATTATGATTCATCAGCTTATATCCATATATTGTGAGCCCAAGCAGTTCTGTTTGCTCTGTGATGTGACCCTAATGAAATTTTCACTGTGCTTTTATAGGATTGGTCTTTCCTTTTTTTCAGAGCAATAAAAATTAGAGATTTCAGTTTTTAATTTGTGGTGTTTTTTGGATGGCAAGTACTCTGACTGCGATGGCTTTTAGAGCATTAAATGTCACATGAGTATTGCAAATACAAACAAGGAGCTCAAAGTTAAGAGTTACAAGCAAAACAAAGTGGTTGAGAAAAGAGAAAATCTGGCTCAACATTGCCAGTCCTGGATACAAAATGTGGAGAAAGCAGAAAAACCCAGAAAATTTCAGCTGATAAGGCAATAGTTCACTGTTTCTGTAGTGGTCTGGATTTAAAGATGTGACAGCAGAACTCCTTTTGAATGACAATTTGATCGGAAATTTTCATCTTTTTCCTTCAGTCCCTTACCTTCACAGTATCAAGAGTGAGAGAAAAAGCATGATGTTTTTGGAGGAGAAGCTGATGATGACTTAGAATACCTGCTGAGAAAAAACAAGGGATTTTACTGCAGTAGGGCACTGGACATGCTTGAAAGAGATACTCCAGTCCCTTCATCGTCTTTGTCACCACCCTCTGCTGGACCCACTCCAGGAGCTCTGTGTCTCTCTCCTGTCCTGAGGAACCCAGAACTGGACACAACACTCCAGATGTGGCCTCACCAGGCTTTACCAGGAATTACTCATCCCGACAATTTATGTTCAACATGTAGAAATTAGCCTTGGAATATCAAGGTAGTAAAGGTACATCTGTATGTTCAGGTGTATGGTCAGGCCAATTTTTTCTGGTGGAGCCATTCAATTGACACAATTCACATTATCCCACTAAGCTGAAGACACAATGGAGAGAAAAATTAGCTTTTTCTGTGACTGTTCAGCTGAATTAATAACTCAATAAATGCTGTTCTTGATTAAGAAAATTTAAAATCACATACACACCTAGTATTTTCTTCAGTAGTAAACACTAATGAAACAATTTGGTCATTAGGAATAAATTAATTTTGTTCATGCATCAGGTCTTTCTAATGGATGGTGGCCAAGATGAAGGGAGAAAGAACATGGAGCAGTCCAGTGAAGAGACAATAAGGCTTGTATGAGAGTTTTAGCTGGATGGAAAGTCTAAAATATGTTGTTATGTACATAGGGGAAGTAGCAAATGTTCAGACACCACCTGAGCACCTGTTTGCAAGCACGTGGGCTGAATCTATGGTCTGACCTTGCTTTTGTGGCTTAAAGGGTGACTGAATTGGGTTCACTTCTGCTTTCCCATCTACAGATGCAATGGGCTGAGTGTGGGTTGCAGTCAGGGCAGGGAAACATTTTTTGAAAAGTTTAAAGCTTATTTATTTCCCATGACAAAATAAGAAAAACAGTGAAGTGTAAGGTGCATTAATTATTGGCTTCAGGCATCTAAAGAGAGCACTCAGAGATTTCATCTGATCAGCAGCAAAATAGGTTAAGATTATTAACCCCATCTCACAAGTGGGGTTGAACCTCAAGGTCACACAGTATGTCAGTAACAAAGTCAAATAAAAAACCATCCAGCAAGCTCTTGCTCTGACCACAAGCCAGTATTGCCACACTCATTACAGTATATAGATAGCATACTGTAAATTCCTGTGAAAAGAAACTGTGGCTTTATTACTTCAATAATCTCAAAATCTAACTCTGATTTTGCTGGTATGGTGTCAGTGCTATGAATCTATCTCATCTAAGTTGGTTTCTCTTCAATTTTTCAATCTGGCTTGTCTAGGGAGATGGGATGGCATTTCTCCTTATTTTGTTATTTTTATTTTTTTTATTTCTTTTTCCTCTGTCACAACCCTCTAAAACAATACTTTAGAAATGACAGAGAAGCAGCGTTTGTAAAATGTCATGATCACAAACAATCAGAGTGATTGCATGCTACATTTATCGTACATCAATGTCCCCTGCCATCAGCTGCCTTTCGAAAATACACAAGTCCATGAAGTGAAGCAGGACTTGCCCTTAAAGTGAGTTGTCTTAAGGACTTTTTGCAGTGCCTTGTTTTTGCAGTAGAGCTAGAGCTGAGCTAATTATTTAAATCCTGCATTAGGAACTCTCACTTTTTATTTCATTAAGCTGTTTGTAGTTGTTTGCAATTATTTGCTATTTTTGTCTGATCTTAATCCCTTCTTTGGCAATTCATTACTGAGGTTGTCTGAGCCATACAATGTGATTTTCTTTCTGCTTATAGATTGGGTATACTGGGTTTTTTAAAAAGGGAAGAGTAATGAATTGCCAAATTTGAAGCCAAAATATCAGCTAACTTTCTATTAGTTTCACAAATTAGCTGTGTCAGTCAGAATTTTGTGGGTATAACAAACAACAAATCTCCCAAATCAAAGTAAATCATGCTGCTTGCTTTCACAAAAATACAAACAAATCCATCAAAAATGCCATCTGTTCAAGCATTTTAGCATAGCTGGTGCCTATGATCCATGACTTTTTTTACTTATCTAAAACACTCATGAGTCAGAACAGCCATAAGTCTTTCCTAAGATTTCCAGTGCATTTTTAAGGCAAAGAATCAAGGAATAAAGAAATTGGTATCTTAAATACATGGTGATGTTTCTCCTTGTGGCATCTTAAAGATGTGGTGCTTCTTGTGGCACCTTGAACACACAGTAATACTTCTCTTTGTGGCATAATTTACTTGTAGTCTCTCTATTGCCCCCAGGCACGTGTGATTTCCGATGTAAATGAGAAGGGTGGTTGTGATCCAGGCAGCTCACTGCAATTTAGCCCCAGCTCTCTTGGAGGTGAGTTCCACTCCCTGCAAGCTCAGCACCCCAGAGCAGTGGGGACACTGCTGATGGAACTGTTGGGCTGATCTTTGGGTGAGAAAATTTCCAGTGATTGTTTCTTTCTGTAGTACCATGCTTCTGCATCTGGAAGGATCCTTCCAGAAAAATGGAAATTTTTGCAAAAAAATCTGGAACTGTGTCTCATGCTTGTGTTATAAAAATCCCAGTAGCTGCATTTCTGTAATTATTTTCCAGGAAAGACTAGCACAGCAATGACTTCAACGTGAAATTTGCATCTGTCCTGTGACAAATACCTTGAGAAAAGCCTTATCTTTGTATTCATATTTGTGCCCTTAATTGCAATCAATATGGTATGAAGCAATTTGATTCCTGCATGTACTGCATTATCTACTATAAGAATAAACTACAGTGCAGATTATGCAAATGCTGTTATATAAGGGCAGCAGTTACTGCAGTGTCTTCCCTGGTATATATCAGTGTACTGTAGCAATTAAACAGTATAGTGAAGCCATAGCAATTACCATTCTAAATTATAATAAGCAATTCAATATACACTATAGGATAAATCATTTCCTTATAGCAACCACTGTATATGTGCTTCAGTTTTTATTCTAAAGCCCTTATTACTTGTCATCTGAACACTGTGCCACATGATTTATACTGCATGCTTGTACTTTCAATGCATATTTATTATATGACTTCTGCAAAAAAATGCCTGTAATGATTGTAACTGTGTTAACTTATTATCATTTTGCAGTGATATCCTAAAGAAAGAAATCCATGGTGTAGTGGGAAGGAGAGGCACCCTGTGAATTATTTTTTTTATTTAAATCCACCCAGAACTAGACATATACCTTCATGTAATCTGAAACTTAATAAAGCTAGCTCCCCATAATTTTAGGGGATTTAATTCAGAATCAAACACATGAACTACTAAGCTAAATTCTATTCCATTTTAGAATCAGCTTTCTTTCTAGCCAGTAAACAGATTCCCACTAAAACTTGTGCATGATTTTAATTACAGATAAGTTTCTTTTTAAAGGCCACAGCATTCATGCTCAGGTTGCTAAGCTGAATTCAATACATCTATATGTTAAAGGTAGCAAGCTAATGTGTAAACAGGGAAAATATTGGAACCAATTGCTGTTAATTTGGTTTTGATCAATTCACATTGACTGCACTTTACATGCAAATGAGAAGTGAGTTGGATTATTCCATCTGAAAATATCTGAGATAATGAACTCTTTTTGAAAGTAATAATAGTAATAATAACAATAATAATAATAATAATAATAATAGAAAAAATGAAACTGCAGAAAGGGAAGGTGGAAAGGCCTGTGTTCAAAGAGAAGTGAAGAATTACTGAACAATTACAACTTAGTACAGCTTAGTGTAGTACAGGTTTATGGAGCTGTTGTGTAGGGGCTCAAGATGGCAAATTCTAGTATCATAATTTCTTATGTGTTTGAACTACTAAAAATTGACTGTCAAATTTAAAATAACTTTGAAAACTTCATATAAACCATGTCAATGTGGAAAAGCAAGTATAAAGGAAAATCATACAAAAAGAAAAAAGAGTAAATGTGGAAGCTGCCATTTGGTAGCATCAAATTTCCACAAAAAATTGTTTTATGGCTGGATATCAGGCAAAAAAAATACATTCTCTTCTTTAACTTTATACGTCTGTAGTCCCACCAATGTAGGTAAAATATTTTGCATTCATGCAGTTGAGCTTTTAGGAGAACAAGGGAGCTTTTAACATCCTAATGACTTGAACAGCACTGCAAAACACATGAAGACATTTTTTTGAACATTAATTCTTTCCTCAATACTAATATTACCTTAAATGACCCAGAAAGAGAATTAACTGAAATTGTGAGGAGTTGTGAAAACAAGAAGGACATATACTTAGCTGGTAAGGTTAGAAACATGGCAGGAAATTAGCAAATGAGATGAAGTCATGAAAAGGGCAAAACTGAACACTAATCCAGTAGGAAAATATCCAAAGCAGATCTCAGATCAGGAGAAAAAAAAAACAAACTGGAAAGCAATAATTACCCTGAAGTACATTACACATGAAATAATGTTCTTAGAAGTACATGGGTTTCGGCATGATATTTTAGCTCATGGTGAAATGGGGCAGTTCCACTTAAAAGCCTTCAAAAAGGAAACAGCCATTGGGGGTATGAAAAAGTTGTCAGGTTGTATGGCTCAGTCTGCAGCTTCAGCATCATCTCATTTGGAGCAGGAATTTTGCTTGGGAGCAGGACCAGTATGGTAGCTATAATCAATAAACAATGGATTCAGCTGGTTTGTGGGCCAGGGCCAAATTAATATATTCACTGTGTTTCAGTTATTATTGCTAACTGCCAAAATGCCAACTGTACCCTCAAAAGATCAGAGATATGTAAAATTGTGTGACCTCTTCTCATCATACCCTTCTCTTCAACAGCTTGTGAGGGAAGAAGCAGTTATGAGAAACAATGCTGGATTATTTTGTGAAAAAATTGTCTGAGTCAGTTCAAGTATTCTTGAAACACCTGGTTAAAAAAATTTAGAGAACTGACCTTTTATGTTATTTTTGGTCCTCTGTATTTTTTACTTAAAAGTCCTATTGGACTTTTGCTTTCTTCATGCTGATATGCTGCAGGCTCATACGCTTCCCTCTGACTTTTCTGGGTGTGGATTCAGGTGGCATACAGCAATGAAAATTGTGTGGATAGCTCTGAGCACTAAATTCCATTTAGCTAGAAAATAGGCATAGTTTAAACAAAGTAAACTGAAGGATTGGATAGTCCTGTGTGTGTCAACTCTGATATACAGTTTCTATCTTTTTGCATGAGAGGAAGAATTCATCTCTGTCATCTTGAGCACTCTGCTAAGGCTACTGGCAAGGCATCTGTGGAATTTGTGTTATGGTGCAGGTTTTTGTCTGCTGACCTTGACCATAACCCTCAAAATTCACAGGCAGGTCTATTAAGGCTTCTCTTGGGATACGTGTGACAGAGCAGTAACTCTGTTTTATGGTTGCAACATCAAAGGCTTTCAGAATGGCTTTCAAGTTTGGGCCAAAATGACCAATATCTAGGACATAGGGGAGTTTGCATAACTTCTAAAGAACATTTCCATGAAACACCTACTAGATGGGTCTACTTGGTGTTGTATGATGCTCTGGAGACTTCCTTGCCTCCTTTTCAGATGCCTCACATTTACATTGAATTTCTTGGGTGTAAATGCTCTCTCCTGAGGTTTTGTAGGTTTCCGTAGGGTCACAAAATAGAGGAAACAAAGAACAGAAGAACAAAGAACAGAAACAAAAGGTATATCTGGTTAGTTAGATGCATATTTATTCCATTACTTCAGATCAATGGAATAATTACATGTACATGGCTGTTCATGCAGGTTCTGAGGAGTTATTACTGTGGTCATGCTGCCAGGAAGGGATCTGTATCTTTAGTGTTATTCCTAACTAAATGCTGTTGCGTAATATGAACCTCCTCACAATGTAAAAAAAATATGTCCTGGTCATTCTGGAACTTTTTAAAGATATAAGTCATGATATATTCTTTCACAAGAAAGATATTGTGGTGGTAGCACTGAAAAGCCGCTGCTGATATACCCCAGAATTTACAATCTTTGTAAAGAGTTTCTCTGGAATACCCTGCATGTGGAATTCCAGACTCCTTAGTCAGCGTGTCCTGCTTGTGATGTTTGTGCCATGTCATGGATACAGTTCTCCAAACTTGCTGAGCTGCTGTCTGTTTTGGACAACCTCTTTGGTCCAGTTAGTCCCTGACCTACTCTGTGAGATCTGGAGAAACTGTAGTTAATCCATCCTCAACTGGATTTACTTGGAATGATAATTTGTGGGCTGTCCTATAAACCCTCTCTGTTCCTTTGGATGGCATTTGTTTCCATCAAAGGTGATCTCAATTGCTTGTTTTCTGGGACAAAGACTTCTGAAATCTTGGATCATAACATGGCCTTTTCCTTGCGTAATTTTTATTTTCCAACTGCAAATTCTTAGCCTCAATGGCAGATTTTAACACCACCAACAGTCTTGTTTCCTTTTTATTTTTTTTCTAATTGTCAATGGCTTTTCTTTCTCTGCTTATATCATCCTTTCTTATCACATGCTGGTTCATCAGCTTGAATCTGGATTAAAAATAATAAAAAGTTCCACTTGTTTTTGAGGTTATATCCTGCCTCATCTGCTGCTGCAACAAAAATTAATTGATCTGAGCCACTGGTCAGTCACCCCTTATGCTGTGTTCACAGCACTGGTACTTCGTAAATACATGCAAAAAATGTGTAATCCATTTGTGGGGTTTCCCATGGGGTGTCATATTCCAGATTCTGGGGGGTTTTTTGTGGATTTTGGCCTTCAGGACTCAGTGGCTGAGATCCCTTGATCTTAGTGTTTTGGATTCCTTGTTTGTATGTTTGGTCTCAAAACAATTCTGGACTAGGTGATACCTTTCAGTGAAGAAATTCTCATTCTTTTGTCTAAGAGCAGTTTTAGGTTTATGCTATAATTAGTTGTAGTGTCTTGTGTCCTTTTGCCATGGAGCCACATCCCACCTTGATTTTTCTTGTCTGGAGATGGCCTTTCATGTTTTGGTTTTTTTGCCTTAAATCAATTAGGTATGTTTCTCTTTCATTATTTCATTTTTCTAATTTTTTCTATTTTTTTTAGAATTCTCTCACAAAGATTTTATTTTCATTCACTGCACAGCTACTAAAAATAGAGCCAGGAGCTGAATCAGCAGTTGATACCAGTACTTTCTGGTTACAGATGGTCTGCCAGCCTTTTCGCCTCCAAAGGCTCATCCTTAACCAGCGTCATTGTTCCAGTATTACTGCTTGGTTTGGTTTTTTTTAGTTGACTTTGCTATTTTTTGATGCAGTTTTCCTTCACACAAAGACCTTCTTCCAATGACTGCAGTTTATAGTGAGATATATTTATAATTATTTGATTTCTAGGTGGACTGGGGGAGTCTTATATTGCCAGTGTCATTTAAAATAGCAATAGTATAAAGCAAAATAAGGTCTTTTAATTTTTAGCGACATTTATTTTGTTTTTGAATGCATGATGCCTTTGGTGAAACCCTTGTTCCATTAATAGAATGTTTTCTTATTTCTTCCCCCTTCCCATAAAAGTTTACTTACAATAATTTTGTACACCTAGCAGCAAAATATAGGTGCCAGGCCTTGAAAGTCTTTTACAGTGGTTCTTTAACAATGTACATATTATAGGAATGTGATTTTTCACTGGTAAATAAAAATGCCAGAAACTTACTATAGGTTACTACAACTTTGCCTGTAATAACTTTAAATCCCATTATGATCATCTCATTTTACAGCATGCTTTGTTTCTAAGAGCAATAAATCAAGGGAATATCATGCCAGTTACTCTCCTTGTGAGTAAAGATTTCAGACCAAATACAGCAGTTTTACAGAGCAGGGAAAAGGCAGCAGAGGATGAGTGTTTAAGCCCTGGCTCATCTACTGGGAGCCCCTGGCTTTCCCTGTACTGGGTAATATATAATTTAGATTTATTTACACTGAATCCTTTTGTAATGCTTTGCCTATGGTTGTACCAGGGAAGGTGAAGAGGAGGAGGAGCCACATGAGGAAGTCACAGCTTCTGTAGTAGTAGATGTGTTATCCAGGGCCTGGATATGCTTCAGCATGTTCCGTATTTTATATAAAGAAGTAGCCCCTCCATGGGAATTCTGAGTGGTGCATGAGATTCTCTCCTGCATTAAAGGAGGTGTAAAATGCAGATAAAGAGAACAATAATCAGGAGTACTATGGAAGGTCCATTATCATACTTATTCTCCATGAGCATGGTTTTTTACATGTCTTACAACCTTGACTCTCTCTCCATCTTTTATGTTTTTGAGCTGATAAAGGTGTGAATTCCAGAACTATGCAAAATCCTGCTTGAATTTCATACTCTCTAATATGCAAACCCCTAGATACCTATCTGCTGTTGTTCCAAAATGAAATACATTCAAACCACTCTGGGCTCTTCAATACATAAGGATTTGTCTGCTTTGGGAACTGACTGTGGTTTACTTTCCTCATGCTGAAAACATTGCAGAGCAGGGTACTTTGGTCACTTTAATGGGCAGAATCAGCATAACATCATGAAGGGCTGCTACGAAGCACCAGGAGAGTTTTTAATGCATAGAATTAACATTGACAAAAGTAGGAAAAAATGATTACTAGAAGGAACTTGAACCTGCAGTGCCTTCTTGAGGGTTACTAGTGTGGTAGGTTTGTTTGCTTGTGTTCCAGTGCAGATTCCAAACCTTGTGTTGATTCAAGAGATTGAGGTGAATAAATTATTCATAAGGTTTTCTTAATTTAACTTTTTGATTCCATCCCAACAGGGCATAACTGTGCAGCTGGTGAAAATATACCTGCATTAAAAATTTGGAACATTATTAAAAGAAAACAGAATACAGTGTTTAGGATAAGTCCAGACAAAGCAGCTTCATTCCTTGAACTTCAAACTGTTGTCTTTCAGTTTTGACGACAAATTAAGGTTTTAACTCTATTTCCAAATTCAGAAAATTTTAAAATAAGCACTTTAGTCCTTGAAGCATATCAAAATGTTTTGGGGTTTAGGAGCTTTTTCTTCCTCATTTTACAATGGAAGCAGATATTTTTGCATTTTAAAACTCTCTTGTAGTATCAACAGCTCAAACATTCCAGCACCGGGCATATGAAAGTGAAATGTTCAGGAAAACTAAAGCTGACATTATGGAAGTCTTTTCTTTGCCAAAACTGAGGGATTTGCATGAAGCAATAGGGAGATTTGAAAGAATGCAATGCTATATGCAGGCTTTTCATAACTTAGAATAAATTAGTCAAATAAATTTTCTTATATCTCTTTAAATAGAAGTAAGAGCACAGAGCATCTTTCAGAGTTTGTTCCCAATTATGGGGAATAGATTAAGGGCTATGTTTGAGAATAAAGGAATACAGCACCCCTTTCTTAGGTGGTCTGCAGACCACCTGCTGCTGCAAGCTTGTGACCAGCTTTGTTTCTGGCTTCTGAGATGAATTTTTCCCTCTACACTGCAGTCAAGCTTCTGGTACAGGACCGCTTTTTCCTTAAAGACTGGCTCAAAGTTCACAACTTTTTGTATTGGCTTTGTTACCCCATCACAGACTCGTTCACATTAAAATCTCAATTACATAATATAGGGAGTATTGCTGTGTAAGTATGAAGTACTCAAAGTCAACACCTTGGTGAGTCTTCCCAGGTAAGACCTTTGATTGCAAATTGCTGTTGATGGTCACTGCAAAGACCAGATCTGTTATCCTGTCTCTGTATCTCCCAGAGCTTCATCTTTGGAGCTGATACTTCAGCCCATAGTCCCTGGGGATGATGTCTTCAAAATAGTCCCAACCTCACCCTGCCTCATCTCCTTACTCATCTGCTGGAGAACATGAGCTGAATCTGGACAGCAAAATGACCCACAGTTTATACCATGTTTCTTTTGGCTTCCTAGAGGAACTGGCTTTAACATTTGACAAAATCAGTGTAGCAGCTTGCTGTATGAAGCAGAAACACCAAGATCAATTTTAGATTATAATGATGAGGTTTAAATGTCCTAAAAATGCCCTTAAATATTTATTTTTTTCCTAATATCCTATTAAAAAAATATAGACTTGAACATTGTTGTTAGTTGGTATGGTGAAACTGATAATAATCCATTGAAGGATGTGTCCATGCTAAATCCTTTTGTACAGAATTTTCACTTTTTTTTTTCCAATTACACATTTTCATTCTTCCAATATATTAAGAAAAACTTGGATTCCCTAATAGGTGTCTGCACAGCATGTGGTCTTGACAGAGCTAGGAACAACAACTGTTATGTTTTTAAAATGGAATGCTTTGTAAATTGTTAGATTAACCACCATTTTAATATAATTCTTTTTGCAAGTATTGGTTTGATAGTTCCCAATAACGTGTAAATGTTAAATTAAACTAACCTATTTGTTTTTGTCCTGGCACAATTTCACAAAATATAAAACTATTTTTATAACAGCATGGGGCTAATACACTGATTATCTTTCCATGTAGAGCCAGAAAAAGGCAAATCAGGAAAGAAGTCTGTGAAGATTTTTGTAATGGGATAAGCTTAAAAGTAAAATTTCATGCCAAGCAATTTGCACTGTATTTTTCAGTCTCCTACCATAGTTGTAAGTGCAACTTATTTTGAAGACTTTTCATAAAATAATAGAATCATAGAAGAGTTTGTGTTGGAAAGGACCTTAAGGATCATCTCATTCCAACTCCGGTGTGAGCTGGGGCCCCTTTCACTGGACCAGGTTGCTCAGAGCCCCATCCAGCCTGGCCTTAGATACTTCCAGGATAGGGAACAATCAACACACAATTGGTCTGTTCTCACATGTCCCCACAGACAGAGATGGACATGTACCATTGTGTCACTTCATGTATATTTGTTTTTCAGCATCAAGATGAAATTTGTAAAGAAAAACTTTGTCCAGAAGAAAGAGTGGTATGAAGGAACTTCAGAACTTCAGGAACTTCTAGTCTTCTTGCTCTGGGCAAATCTTAAAGTGTTTGTCTTCTTTTTAGAGTTACTTCACTGCATTCACACAGGATTGTGTACCCTCTGGAAGCAACTTTGGCTGGAGGCATCCCTCAGGCTTCTTATTTCTTCAGTATTAAGTTTTGAGTCCCATTTCAGGCAAACCTTACAGGTACAAGTAATCCTCGAGTGCTGGTTTTACGTAATCAGGGCCAGTTTGTATCCCATGAATGTAGCAGAATTAGTTTTTCAGCTCACCTTCATCTACCTTTATCATCAGATAGACTCAATCACAGACCTATAGCTAGCCAAGGTACTGTTCAGCTTCAGAAAATGCATTATTTTTATTGCCACTGCACATGTGTAGGCTCAGTTCAAGTCAGCTGTAGGTGAAACAGTAATAGAAGGATACAATAGGGGAGAGTGCCTGAGGGCATAGACTCTTTGATTTTGCCAGAGGAGGCTTAGGGAGATCTGATGTCCTGAACATCATAGGAGGGTTTCTTTACAGGTTTCCGTGGATTCATTCCATAAATAAGAGGTGCACAGGCAGACAGTGACCACTATTCTGTTTGTAAATGACCTCTTCTTTCAGCATGATAGATTTTGTGTTTATCCTTCCCAAAAGAGCACTGCTGATATCAGGGACTCCTCAGCCTTGCTGGCCAGGGCTTGGTGAATTCCAGTGAGTGGGAACTGAGGTTAGAGAAATTTAGTATGCAATGCCCAAGCTGTGAAGGAATAAATGCAATGGAAACCAGTATGACACCAGCATGGTTGCTGCACCGTGAGGTTAAACAGCTGCTTACATCTGTTTTTTTAATACTTTGGCCTGTGAGCATACAGAAGCAGCAAGACAGGTCATGCAATTGCAGTCAGCCCTTCTGGTCCTTGTCCTGAGGGACTCTGGTCTCAGTCACAACTCTTACAATTCCCCAGAGACATCTTGCCTGTTGACCTTCACACTGTGACCTCACTGATGAATTTACTCAGTGCACAGCTAAACTTCTGATGTATTATTGTATTGTTTCTCTATCCCCCAAAGCACCAGAGACTGGCTGTTGAGGAGTCATGACACCAAGCAGGTGCACCCATACTCAGGTGACACAGATGATTCTGTCAAGTGTTTAGCTGAAGTCATTTTGGCTGAAAAATTTTTTTGCAGCCATAATTGGAAGGAGTGCCTGAAGATCCGTGGTGTTTCTTTGCAGCACAGAGGATGGTTTGGCCACTGGGCACATCAAATTACCCCAGCATCATTTTTGGACTCTTGACTGGGTACCTGCTTGTTGCATGCAATCCTATTTCAGAGGAATAGAGACAAAAGTATCTAAAATTGTTCTGGACTAGTAACAGGATATCTGAATGACACTGACTTGGCAGCTGAACACTGGGGAGATTAGAAGAACTAGAATCACTTCCCTCCTAAACGTCTGTGAAACTCATCAGAAAAATTCCTTATTTTCCACAGCATGCCAACCACCAGTTAGTGAAGGATGGGGTGGTGTGCTCTGCATTTTAACTAGAACTCACTGTTTTATTAAAACTGTAATAAATTTTACATCACTATTTCATAGTAGTAGTGCCAGATCATGAAACACTGTATTTTCCTCATGTTCATGGAATGGTTTTGGATTACTTACTTAGCTTCAGGAAGCATGGCAGAAGCTGTTGCTGTAAATGCCAGAGGAAACTTTGATCCATCAGATACTATGATGTAGTTTGTTCTGAAAGATCTGTGTCCTATTATCATGAAGAAATCAATCCAGTGCCAGTTCAAGAAAACATGCTTTTGACTCATCATAGGAAATCAGGAGCTGAAAGCATTGTTACTTTCTTGGACCTGGTTCTTTCCTGGTCTCCTGTTTCTCTTCACAGGGGCAGTAGCTGAGGACAGATTGATGGGGAAACCATATTTATTTTATCCTTTGCAAACTTTAATGCCAGCAGCAAGTTCTGGGGCATACTGTGGGCTAAGAATGTGGTTAGAAAACAGTCTGGGGTAGTTTATGGGGCAGATCATTATTTTTTTCTTTTCCGTGCTGCAGCTCACGGGTATGCTCATTAGTAAATTGATTAATTTGACATATTTGAGTGTGTTTTCACAAAAATGTTTGAGCTATATGATGCCCCCCCCATGCACTTTTTTCCTGCAAACTGCCATCATCAGTGATTTGGAAGTGTAGAAAATAGTATTATAAGGGAACAGATGCGAACAAAAGGGGTGAAATTGAATGTATTAGTATTCAGCGGTCTGCTTTTGATTGCCTCTGACTGGAAAATATTTGGAAGCCACCAGGGTCCCCTCAAGTGTTATGATTTCGTAAATTCAGCCCTTGTGTTGGGATTCAGGCTCCCTTATTGAAATTGAATTGATATTTTGTAAACTTCATTTGTGAATAATGTGATCTGACAGGGACAAATACGAGGGAGAATTGTTTTCAAACCTTCTCCAAATGAAACTTATTATTGGGTAAATACGGATTTCTTTGTCTCTTTTCCTCTCTTTCTATCCTGAGTGTCTTCATGGCCTGAATATGTATCAACTTTTCCAAGGTAATTGAATTGATTCAGTCATGTGTGGGCAACAGAAATGGGCAATAGAATATATTCCTGATGGGGAAAAATTGAAAAGTAGAAGGATTTCTACTCAGGTGTAGGGCTGGGAGGGTCACAGTGCTATCAGAGGAGAGACACAGGCAGGAGCTTCTTTCTGATTATCTCAGCTTTGGCCATTCTCTCCCTCAATAATCGCCCTCTGATATAACGCCGGCTTTCCAATTTTGCTGGCCAGCACCATGCCTCAGATGTGTTACATATTAATTTCCCTTTGCAGAAAATTTGCCAAGCTTTAGCTCAAATTCAGTTAGTCGGATTGATGAAAGTGGCAAAAGGATACGACGTTTACTGATTCTCCCTTTTCACCTTTGATTAACTCAACCTGTGAATTATTCTTGCCCTGTCAGTGTGCCATTAAATGAGCTGGGGCCAAGGTTGCAAGTTCATACTTTCTGATGTAACTGAGAGAAAATGCGTTGAGCCATGATTTGTCTGACAGAGACCTAGGATCATTTCAATGCTGTGTTGCCATGATTTTAGCAGGTCAACCCTTAGTGAAACAAAGAAACAAAAAATAAATGCTCCATCTTCCTCCTCATAATCTTAATTTCTAGTTCATATCTCTGGCACCTGCTGGTTCCCAGCGGTTCTCTCATGGAAGCAGTCATTGCTCTTGTTCCAGATGGACTGGAAAAGTCCAACCTTCCATATATTGCTTGATATTTTGGAGTGAAATCTTGCTAGTCTGTAGTATTTGTATCCCATAGGGATTGATGCCACAGGCTGAATCTACGTACTTATTTTTTTCCCCCCATTTTTGTTTTTTCTCTGCCACTGCTTTTCAGGTTTGATCTCTTCTGGAAACGCCAATCCCTGGTGCTTCATAGTGCTATAGCATTTCACTCTATCAATGAAGCTGAAGGGAGAGAACTTCCTTTCCATGTCTTCTCTGTTACTGTACTGCTTTGACAAATCATGTCCAGGCTTTTGCTTTTCTCACTTGCTGAGAGTCTTAATTTGTTTCTTGTAAAGTTCAGGAGTTTTTAGAAGGTTCAATGGAAAATTTAATGTTGCCATTACAGCTTGTTTATTGGGGAGATTGTCAGTTTTGACTGTCAAGTTAGGCAACGTGTTTAAAAGACATTTTCTGTAATGATGTTGGACGTGTATAGAGACTTCTCAAGATTCCAGAATGTGCTTCAATCTGTGCAGCATTGGTGACTGTGGCCTTGAGCAAAGGGGAAAGATTTGGGTTAAAGTGGCAGGAGACAATGAATTAATAACTTTTGCCCCTGTGTTTTCCTGTGAAAAATGTGCCAGGAATAATTTGCCCTCTGGACCTTGCAATAAGGATACACGACTGACAAACCCACCCAGATTTGTCTATGTCACAGTGTCCTCATGCTGTCAGGAACACATGGAAAACACCTCCATCCACTTCTCATGGTTTTTGAGTGGTCTCAGGAACCAAAATAGCCGTGAAACACAGTGAGAGTGTTTGCTGTTATTAGCTGACTTTTCCATGCTTCTGGTAAATCATTAACAAACACAGGAGAGATCTGGATTTGCATGGCTCAATAGATTTTTTACCAGAAATGCTTTTTAAGAGATTTATTAAAAAAAAAAAAATCCTGTTTTATTTTTTTTCTCCCATAAGCTACATTTCTGGTTATACCCAAAGGCACAACTTGGAACATGTCTAATGAGAATTCTCCTATCCTTTCTTTGGCGCATATCTGCCATTTGCAAATTATGCACTTCAACACATCCATCATGGCCCTGTAATATATAGTGTTAAAGTATCTCCTTTCTAGGAGAACTGGAGTTGTGTTCAGAACAGCAGCCTTGTCTGCCTCATTCTTTCCTATAATATATATATATCAGCTTACAGCTGTTAAGTAGAAAGAACTGTTGAAAGTAGAGAGCAGTGAGGAGAGGAATTGGTGTGCTGAACTCTCTAGGAAGCGTTTCCAGCTGACATGCAGGAAATATTGCTTGTGGCTCTTCCATCACTCAGTGAACACAATTGGCTTTCTGTAATTTTCCACAACCAAACTGGGCTTCCCCAGGTCAATAGCCCGGATGTACAGAATCATCAAGACAAAGCATAAAACCCCCTCGCAATAACCCCTGTGACTGAAAGTGTAATGTAGACGTACTCCTAACAGCCATTCCTTGTAGAAAGTCACCTTTGGAAAGTACTAAAATCACTGACCATTAATAATGAGGCCTACATTGCAAATTAGGTTATTTTAAATACATCAAGCAACTTTCTCAAATAGAAAAAGAAAAGAATTTATATATGTCATGGTAATGTTTTCTATCTTTATATAAGTTATTAATTTGTATACTTAAAAAAAATTGAGTCTGCTTATAGGAACACTTTATATTCTCTCAGGCTTAAAAGAGCTCTAGCTATGGCCTGCTAACTCTTATGGCCATGAAGAATGCATGTCTTGGTTATAAATGGTATCCACTTTAGCTTCATAGCTTAGAGCTGAATAAACACAGAATCACTGAATTGTACTCAATTGCTCTGTTTATGCTGTATTTTGTTAGCATCTGACATAAATCAAGCGTGATTTGATTGACTATACCCAAAGTAGAGCTGGAATAAAATAATGAGGGTGTTTGTTAGCAGAGCTGCCCGTCTTTAGTAGTAATGACATTTAACGTAATAGGTAGCTGGTAGGTTAAAATGTGCTTTTTATTTGTTGTACATACATTTTATAAAAGAAAGATGTAGCAAGGCCTAGGGTGCAATTTTTCACACCACCCGTCCAGATAGGACGCTAATTAAAAACAAGGCAAAAAACTGATCATGAATGAATGCATTGGCCATTGTTTAGTGTTATACAGAACTGTACAAAAAAGATCATTAAATTCCATTCATCACTTTGGCTTTAAATTGATGCAAAAGACTTGTGTTTCTGTGCATAAGGTGGAGGCTAAGTAGGAAGGATATTAAATCAGTTTGAAAGTCTTGGGGAAGAAAATATTTAGCAAGAGAAATAATAAAGGACAGAATATGATAACATCTCTGTAAGGAGTGTTAGCTCGTTTGTTTTGAATGCAATTCTGAAAGGTCAAGATGGAGGTAATGTAAATGTTAATACTAAAATCCAGAGGGTTTGAAATTTTCAGTTGAAGTACTTGGTGTCATTACAATAGCCAAATAAATTTTTATTATCTTCAGGTTTAAAAGTCTGTTTTAAAAAAGTCTATTGCTATAAATTTTAGAATTAAATACTTAAGAAATAGTAAAACACTGTTTTAAAGTGGAATCTAGAGTAGAAGTTAACATTTTAAATTTTGACTAGTTACTAATTTATTATTTTAGTGTATTAAACCTCTTTTGAATGCTTCTCCAAGTATTGGCTGGAACAGCTGAACAGACTGTGAGCAAGTGCACTTGGATGCTAATTAACTGATTTGCGTAAAGCTATTTTCTACAGGCATTGAGAGCATACAGTCATTATGGCCATAAAAATTGACTCCTGTTTGTTACACACACTTCTACTGGAGTCATAAAAATTATTCTTGGCTTTCATGTGTGCATGTAGCTACAAACTGCTATTAACACTGCCACTTGCACTTCGTCATAAAATACTAATTACTTATTGACCAGGACACAGAATTTGGGCAAAAAGTATATCAAATAAAAATAATGAAATCTGGAAACCATCGTGCCTTCTGTAATACCGCAGGATATGGTTCAAACCCTGAAAACAGATCGTGTGACCTGGACACTTATTCCACAAAAGGGTGTGGGTCACAGAGGGCACTGTTTCCACAGTTTCATACTTGAGTTTCTCTTTGCACCATCAGGGCAATCCTTGGGGAAACGTGCTTTCCAGAAGCTTCAATGCAGCCTTGTAGAAGAGAGAACAGACCTAGCAAGGCATTTGCATTCAAATAGCCAAGTAAGCTGGATTCATGTTCCTCCTGCCCAACTTCATCCTGTGTTCTTAAGTATTGCTTCTGTTCCTGACTAAGGCCTCAGTGCAAAGGTGCTGGAAAGCACAGAAATTTCAAGGGCATGAGAAGGTACTAGGGGCTGGACTGCCAGCGAATTAATGCACAGGAGCTCTCTTCCTGCTGCATCCTGATACTGAGCAAAACCAAGATGTTCCCAGAAGAAGGACGTGGCTCCCCAGCAATGTAAGTGAAGGTGAAAGGCAAGATGATGAAGAATAGGAAGGATAAGAGAGAGTAAAACTTTCCAAACACCATCTTTGCAACGTGTTTGTCTGTGCTGCCATGTACCCACATGGGCTTTATTCACTGTTGTGCTTGAGTGGGCTGGCAGATGTTTGATTCCAGAGGTGCAAGTGAGTCTCTCAAGTCCTCTTTCAGACAGGAGGGCTGGGGAGAAAGATGCAGCCAGAAATCCCTGTTCAAAGGAATGAAACCCACTCAGTGCCCCTCTCATCTGTGACCACTTGACTGTGGTGAAAACGTAGGCTGTCCAGAAGTTGGTGTAATCTTACACCCATGTTGGTCCGTACTGGAGATGTTCAACATTAAAACACCATTAATTTGTCATGATAAGCATCAACTCCAGTGCAGCATGCTGGGGTAATCAGACTGTCTCAGTATTTGGAGGGTAAAAAGGCCAGGGCTCTGTTCTGTCCCTGGTACCCTTTGGTTGATGGTGCTCCAGGGGGCATCCAACAGATGAGAACAAACAAGAGAGCCAGTGGCATCCGTGGGCCTGTGGGCTGCAAGATGTTTTAATGAAAAATCAGCCATTTGGCACAACTTGATGCTTCTCAGGAAGTAAATAAGTGGGTGTGGAGGCGATTTAATGAGGCAGCTGGGAAAAACTTTACCAACCTCCAAAGACGTCTCTGACTGTCTCAGAGGCAGAGATCTACCCTAGCTTCAGGGAAGTGATGGAAGGAGAGGAGCTTTGGTCTCTTTCATTCTGTTGCTTCTAAATCTGCTCCGCATTTTGTACAGCTCTTTACTTCAGCTGTGGAGGAGGAGATGTTATTTCTAAGTGTCTAACAAACAATTTTTGTCACATTTATCAATGGATTACAGCAGTATTTGACCACTAAAAACAAGAAAAAACACAGAAACCTGTTGCTATGTTGTTCATAACTCTGGTTATGAGCAGCTTCTTAAAGTAATTTGAAAGACTTTGGCAATAGAAATATCAAATTGAAAACAAACAGCCCTGGATTTAATTCCTTCATAAAGATGCTATTTATTCATGATAACAATCTCATTTCTCACACACAGACACTGTAGGGGCTGCTTTATTGTCTCTAGGAGGTTAAAAGTAAGATTCATTCAAAAATCCTCACTCACTGCTAAAGATCAAGGCATCAAGTGACATACTGCTGGGTTTTTGGGGGGGGCTAATAAGATTAACTTAAACTCATCATTTGGTATCTCCATTTAGCTGCTGACTCAAGAGAGTGTTTTAGAGTTGTCTGTAGCCCAGACAGTGCCACATCATCTGTACAATGGTCCTAAAAATCCATGATTTCAAAAACGTATTATAAAGTTAATACCTATTTCAAGCCATGATTGACACTGACTGATTTCCATGGGCTGAACATCCTCCTTGCTTTCCTGAAGTTAACAGATTTGCATCAGGACGTGATGAACACCAGGAAAATCTGATCACTTCCATCACAATGGAAGAGACCATGAAACACTACTTGGTGGAGCAAGTCCAGGTGTGTAACCAATTGTCTTAGTGATTATGGTGAAGCAGTGACCAATTGTCTTACGGTGAAGCAGTGGAAATTAATGCCTCTCACACTCTGTGTTTTGAAAGATGAGCTAAATGGTCTGTACTGCACATCTTGCTATCTTGCCCAAGGTTCAGGAGATGGGAAGGTGCAATGCCAGGTCACTCTTCATAGAGTGTCACAGCTAGTAACACACAGCAGCAGATCTTTCCAACAAATCTCATCGTTAGAAAAAATCCTGAGAAGTTGGTTTTGCTTCCAGAAAAAAAAAAAAGAAATAAACAGAAAGTCATTCCTGCATTTGAATGGAAAGGGCTCATGCCAATAACTCAGAGCTGAGGTGAGATCTTGGCCTCAGGGAGGACTTGCTATGTGGTTCTTACAATTTTATTGATGTCTTTCACTGTCCTGTTTGTTTTCCTAAAGTCTAAGTTTTTTGGATCAGAATTCTGATTTGAAGGTGGTGTTCTCTTTTCTCCTGGCTAATTTTCTCCTGCATTTATAAAGCCTGTTTTTTCAGGCCACTGTTACATGAAAATCCATCCTCTGTTAGATGTCTGTGTTTATTGAGCCTTTTTTAAACTTCAGGTGGGCACCTAAAGTGCTTTTGAAATTCACTGTGCCATAGGTTGAGCATGATAATAATGATCTGGCAGCTGCTGTTTAAAAAAATTATTCAATTTCATTTAAGACAGAATTTGCAAAGCCTTGTAGAGTTATGTGTGTTTAACACACACACACACACACACACACACACACACACACACACACAGATGCATGTTTTATTGAAAATTGGGGTATGTTACTCTTTTAGGTAGTTCTGAAAATCTCAGCCTAAATTTTGTTCAGAATTATATATTTCCTTCAAGGAAATCTACCTTCCACCCTTTTATGGGGAAAATGCTTCTCTCAGAATTGTGTGGTAGAATTCATCATTGATATTATGTTCTCCCCACCTGCATGCAAAGCAGAGTTCTTTCTACTTGCTTTATTTTCCCTGTTCCCTATTTCTCTTTGTGGTGCATTTACCTCAGTGACTATTACCATGGTGTTCCAATCAATAGAATGCCCAGTCCCTGTATAATATAGCCCTAATTTTTTTTCACCCACAGGCTTTGATTTTGATGTAGACACTTCCATCATAAGCCTATACCTAATAATTAAAATAATCTTTTTTTTTTTTGCACAAGTTCCCTATTTTCCTTACTGATGCACTGAGGCACTGTGAATTGTTCCCTGAAGCCAAATCTATACTTTTTATTGTTATGTGAATATTCTGCTCATGCTAGATATTACACTTTTACTTCCTATTCAATAAATATCTATGACATTCAGCTCAGCAATGAATATTAGTCTGTCAGAACACAAATTTATGGTGGGAATAGTGTAATATCAAAAGGTTTATGGATCAGAAATGTGTAAATATGAAATTAAATCAGTGGCTCTTCCATGAATTAAATTCTTAACAAACATTTCATTCCAAAATTTGTTTGTGCATTTTTTAAGCTGTTGTTTCAAAACTGATCTGAAATGTCAGGTGATTTATGAACTTAGGAAACTCTTACTTGACATTTTTCCTTCTGTATTTTGTGACAATATATAAGCCATCAGGTTGTTGAGGATGAGAATACATTTCAGTTACTGCACTGGGATATAGCTCAATATTAACTTTCTGGTCTGCTGTCTTACTGAACAATGCCTGTTCCTCTGACAGTTCATTTAGATATTGTCATGGTGTTGGAAGCTTTAAAGGGGTTAATGAGGTATTTATTCCATTATTGTTATTGGAAATTACAGTGTCTAGAACACTTACACAAGAAGATTAAAGATAGATGCTTTAGACCACTTTCTATAGTCTGATAGGCCATTATTTTCTGGTTCATAACACAAAATAGTACTTTTCATCAAGGAGCTCATATTCTCTAGATGATTCAAAAATTCACAGACCAAAACCAATGTAAAATATTAAGTTCCTAATACTTTTTTAACCCCAAACAAGTTAGAATGCAAATGTTTTAATCAAACAAGGCAAAAGTGTCATACACATTTCTCTTTTGTGAAGACTGATGGTGAAAGGGGTGCCTTAACATGTTGGAGTAGACCTCCCCTTGCCTGGCTTCTTCTTCTGGCGTAGCAAACATGGCAAACTCTGCTGCTACTCATGGTTTGAGGTGTTTTGCACAAGACTTAAAACTTTGTTGTTTCCCTGATTTCCAACAGGAAGACATTGAGTCAAGTTCTCCCATTTTAATGTGGTTCCTTGGGGTAATGAGTGAGAGTTTCACACTGGAAGGACAACACTCACAGTGTGAGTTGTTTGGTGGGTTTGAGATATTTGGGATCCTGTCCCTGTGTGCCTTATTATTGAAAGTTCCTGCTGTACTTTTTCAGTCCTGAGGGCCAGGAAACCATTCCATAGCCCTCCAATCTGTTCTGGTTGTGCAACATGGTGATGAAGCTATCAAAGATCTGTGAGGGTTTTCTTCATGGTTTAGAATTAATAGAACCAATCTTCGCAATCTTTCAGGTCACACTATATAAGAAATTATGCAACCAGTTGTTTTATTAGATGATAGATACCTTCTGGTAACTAGATCTGGAACACATTTAACAGCAGATGAAGAGAGAAACAGCTGGGGAGAAACAGATCTCCATCCTTTCAGAAAATCAAAAGCCACATGGAATGGTCTTGGGAAACTTGTTCTGGGTGATCCAGCTTGAATCTGTCACCCTTCTTCAGCTGCTTGACCATGCTTGGACAGGGGTGTTGGACAGGATCATCTCAGATGTCCCTTCTGAACGCAACCAGTAATTCTGGGAGGCACCCTTAGAGACTCACAGGCTCCTTCACTCCCCTGGGTGCATAGGATGGGCAAGAGGCACAGCTGGACTGGGAATCTGTGCCTACGGCTCCTTCTACAGGGCAGCATTGTATGTCTGCATGGATCTGTTGAGAAACATATGACCCTTCTGCTGACACTAGGATTTATTTCCCACACTTATTTCTTGCAAAGGAGTGTTGGGGGTTGGTTCTTTCCCTTTCCCCTCTGTGGAATTTTCCCCATTGTCATGCTAAGATACCTGTTTACTGGGCCCTAGTGGCAAGAAGAAGGGGAGGGAAGAGGGAAACCCCTCGATATCCAAACATCCAGAAGAGCAGACAGAAGGCTCTGGCTCTCCCCATTTCCCCCGCGGAGTTTGGACAGGAAGGACGATCGCTGCCTCAGCCCCATCCCTGCCATCCCAGCGTCAGGTGCCATCCTCACTGCTGTGGGACCCTGCCCTGCTGCCTTCTCGCTGTAACCTGCCACCATCCAGCACTCTGCTGAGCACTGGGACCCACACCGTGAGCAAAGGGCTCTCTCTCCATCTCTCTCTCTCCCCCTGGGACAGCTCTGCCATCACCCCCAGCCCTCCTGCGGCTCTGCGGGACCCGCCCGCCCCCAGCACCGGGAACTGCAGCTCAGGGAAAAGGTGCCTGCAGCCAAAAAACACTGGGACTGAGTTTACTGTTCTGTTTGTGGGTAATTTCATAGCTGTTGTTGTTCTTGTTTGTCTTGTTAGATACACTAGTAAAGAACTGTTATTCCTACCCCATATCTTTGCCTGAGAGATCCCTTAATTTCAAAATCATAATAGTCTGTAGGAAGGAAGGATCACATTTTTCAGTCCAAAGGGAAGCTTCTGGGTTCCTTAGCAAACACCTGTATTTCTAACTTGTCTTTCTAACCAGGACAAGGAGTAAGTGTGGTGCTGTTTAATTCTTTACTCTCTCTTTGCTGGATAGGTCTAAGAGCTGTACAGTCCATGGTGGATGTCATCTGTACCGTACTGACCGAGGTGCAGCCCTTCAGTGTCACCTGAGATGTCTCTGACAGGGTCTGGACTCTTCACACTCAGTTTGGTCTCTTATCCTCTAAAACATCCTTCCCTCCTCACTTCCATCTTTGCCTCCTCATCTTCTTCTTCAACACTGACCTGTGTTGTCCTGTGGTCAATTACAAGAATCAACCTGTTAGAAAGAAACTTTGGTTCATCAGTTTTTAGAAAATTGACTTTTTTTCTAGAGCAGGGATTTACTCAGCACTTAATTTACGTGCCAAGCCTTACAGTAATCCTTGAGAAAGGCAGCAAGATAACAGGCTACAAAACAATATGGTCTAGAGCGGAGATGTATTGGGAGATATTCATGTAGTAGAAAACAACTTCATTGTGACAGAAATTAGGTTTATTTTCACACATCAATACAATACATAATCTGATACATTCTCACAAATAACTTTATAGTCCTGAATATTATTCTGGAAAAAGAGAACATCAAAACATCAACTGAGAAAGTTTCTGCTTATAAACAGAAAAACCCAAAGCATTTCTAGATCTGGGGACTGTTTTGTTTTTGGTTTTGTTTTTTGTTTGTTTGTTTGTTTTTGTTTTGTTTTGTTTTTTTCCATTTATGAAGTGGAGATAGGTTATAAACCAGAAAAAAAAAAGTATTTATAGATGATACAGAGACAGCAAGGCCTGTTTCTACTGGCCAGTATGCCCATGTGACTATTTCATCTTCCATGGTAACTTAAGCATAAGAAAAAAACCTTTACAGTTCAGGGCACTGCTGCCTGGCCAGAGGTTTGTAATAATTCATAGAACTTTCACTTTCATTTTTCTAGAACTGAGGAATTATATTCTGCTATTAAAATGGCTTTGTGAGTTGCCTGGTAGAGTGTATATATTCTTTCTGCTCAAAGAGATAAATAGACCATTGTGGGGAGCAGGGACTTCTTAACAGCAGGTGCTCTAAAGAATCCATAAGCCTTGAAAGAGAATATAATTGTTCTTCCCTTCACTCATCAGCTGTTTTTCAAATAGGATCCCTTAAAAGATGTGGGTTAGCAAGAATGTTTATCCTCCTTGGGCAGTAGCCACATGTGTTTGTCCTTTTGTGCAAATTAAGGACAAGCCCTGTGAGTGTGGCATGAATCTGACATCCTTAAGGGGTTGCAAGGTGGGGCAGAGTGCTGGGTACCAGTTGCTAGATCTGTGTGTGAAAGGCTTGAGGACATGCCAGACAGCAGCAAGTGGGTACAGTTTGTGGGCAGCTCAGGTGAGGCTGGCATCTACTCAGTGATTCATTTGGGTTGGTTCCAACAGCTTTGGTCACAGTGGAAGTGTCTGAAGTACAGCCCTCATGTGAAGAGCTGGGTAGAGCTAATGGGATTTTATAGTTCTCCATCCTTTCCAGAGTCAGAACCCTACCTAGTGTTTTTTATTTTCAGGATTTATTGATTTCCCTGCTTGACTGACAAAGGCCTGGAGGAGAAAATGAGAGTTTCTGCTGGGAATTTCTTTCTTAATGGTGGACAATGTTTGTCTAACTCTTCCAGCTGTAATAGAAAATGCTTCCTTTAAAGTTAACTGGAAGAACTCAGTCTGGGGAGGTTCCTGGGAGGAGGTGATGTGTGTCTGTTGGTTTCCCTGCAATATATGAGCTTTGAATGGTTTGCATGTATTTGATTGCAGCAAACTGTAGACCCAACTCATGGGTCTCAAAAGGAAAAGGAATGTGATAGATTAAACAACCAGTAATAGTCAGGGTCAGATCATGACAAAAACTTTGACTGAATTTCCAGGCGACTTTAAAAAAAAGTCATGGCTTCCATTCCCCAGTTTACACTTCTGTTCTCAAGGTAAAAGAAAAACCCAAAGTGTAGTAGCAGGTCTCTAAACTGTTTTATTCCTCAAGTGAGACATGGGACCTGGTGAAAAAAGGTATAAAAAATAATTTCCTTGGTCTTTGTATCTTCAGACTCCAGTTTCCCCATCAGTGAGCACAGCCTTATATTCTCAGTGCTTCACAGGGGGTTATATTACGTTGACTTGAACTTTCATAAAAATCACAACAGCAAAGTTTTTGAAGAATGAGGAATGTAATTCCCTGGTGTCCACAGCATAAGCTTTGTGCATGCCACTAGCCATGTGTGTTCCAAGTAACAGTGTCATGCTTTTCTTGGCATCCTTATAAACCTTCAGAGAAGTCTGACAAAATATGTCTTCAGTCAATATTTTCTGAATTTTCTTTTTCCTGTTCCTTTTTTTAATAAGCCTTAAATCTTCCCCTTGCATTTTACAAACTGATAAGTTTCCTGACATTGCAGAACCTGGGGTAGATTGTATCAGCCTTCATTCCTTCCCTTGCAGGTGCAGCCTTGCCAAATGTGACATGCCATTCATAACACAAACAGGATTTTACAATACAGAATACCAGGGTTTTGCTACTGAATAGAAAAGGAAACCCAATTTTTAAAAGTGATTTTGGGATAGGCGGGAAAGAGAAGAAGTGGGTATTTATTAATTTCTGCTCCTAGTAGAAAACCTTTAGTTTCAAATTCATAGAAGGGCCTAACTTTGGCACTTAGGCTCAGTGTCTGTCTCCCACTTATGGAGCTGCAGTGGTTCCCACAAGCAATGCTTCAGCCCTTTAAGTGACTTTTAAATTATAAATTCTTGTGAAAAGGATATAGAAAAAATATTGCTCTGTGGGTTAGCAGCTTATGTATAATGCCCGTTTCTCTGTTCATATTATCTCCTGTCCACAAGAAACAACTCTGATGAAGTCAGCATAGTTAGACCAAGTTAAAAATATTTTGAAAGGAAGTCTTAGCTTGATTCAGATGTATTAAATTTGTGTAGATGAAATTATCCCACCCTTTGTCTTTGCAGTTGTTACAATGTTTAATGTATACCACGTGTATTTTTACAAATTCTCTAATGCTGATTAATAAATTTTACATATTTGTTCATCATAAATCAAGAGTTGCATCATTTCAGTCAATGGTGCCAAATAAGTCTCAGGGAGCAGTAAATGAAGAAGGGCCCATGAGCAGTTCAGCCTAACAGAAAAATGAATAGTGCTGGTTCCAAACTTATTTCAATAATATTTGGATTTGGCTTTATCTGTGTGGTATGTGGGGAAGGTCTTCAGTTGGACTGCGCTGCTCTAGTCATGCTGGTGTTCCTGGGGGAAGAACAAATTATACATTTTGTCTATATTTTTGGTTTTCTGACTGCATACATATGATTTTAAGTCAACGTTGTCTCTGGATTATCTATTGATTTTTGCATGTTTATCTACTTTGTATATGCAATTGCTACATTTGCAGTTGCTAATCAAACTTTGACAATTAGGGATACTGGAAGAAATCCTCTTGGCTGAAGTAGTTCTGCATACAAAGATGTGATGGAAAGGGCAATGCTGAAATCCTGTGATTAGGAATACTACAGTCTGAGAGAGCTGGAAAATAGTTTTATTTCCATAACATGCAGAAAAGTACGCCACAAAAACATTAATCATTAAGAAAACAATGTAAGCAATAATTTTACTAGGATGTAGTGATACATGCCTGGTGTAGAAAAAAAAATCAGTCCGTGATTTTTTTTCTTTTAGATTAAATAGTACTATTTCTAGATTGACCTTTATTTTCCAGACAATACAAGTTCTAAATTATTTTTGTTTTTACTTTTCAGATATTTGGATATGGAACCTTTTGTAACAGAGCTCTATGCTTGAAACAGTTGTATTTTACCAGTGATTATTTTTAGTTACTTTGTTTACTTCTTTGGACATTTTTATTGACTAATAAATAGCTGAAAAGGAAAAGGAAGTCTCTACAGCAGCTGCGTGCAGAAAAGCATTCTTCAAGGCATGAGTGGGATCAGGATGAATTTTGTGGTCCCTGTGAAACTATTTGCTGTTTTTACAAAATCTTCACAATTTACACTTGAAGGCATTGTGGCTATTGTGAGTGCTGGGTCATGGCCAGTTTTCCATGGCTGGCAAGTCAGGTGTCTCAAGAATTCAGTATTGAGTGTTTTGTTTTGAAAGGATCAGCTTAAGAGCAGCCAAGGGTGGTTACTGCTCTGCTCACTGTGCTGTGTCCTGCTGGTTTGATTGTGAATCTGGAAAGAAATGTACTAATTTCAATACAATTCCCTGTGATGTTGTTTACATCATATATTTCACCCCAAACAACCCCTGTGACTTTCACAGAAGAAACAAAACTCTGAAATACCCTGTCATTTCCTTAGACTTGAAGCTATGGCTGAAGCATGTGAGTGTGATGATGGGAATTTCATGACTGATAACTGTATCATTAAAAGCTCAAAATTAATCACTGGGTATCACTATACTTGAAGCAGTCTTGCTTGTTTAAAAAATTGATTAAACCCATCTTTAGGCAGAATATCTACTGCAATGGAAAAATGTGAAAGAAAATTGATTTTGATTCCCTGTAACATAAAAAAGTGGCGATCATTTCTTTCCCTCCTACCAGTATGTAATCAAACATGAGCTATAAGAGCTGTAACAAAATTATTCTGCTTTGAGCTGCTAACATTCTTCACCCAAAACAGAGCTTATAAGGCAAGCACTCTCGACTTGTTTTCTGTGGTTTGCCAGGTTTTCAAGAAAGAAAGATGGGAGTCAGAATGGCTGCACCAAAAAGCTCATGGAAAGCAATAAGTGATCTTGATCTGCTCTGTGCAGCAGAGTCAGCTGTGAACAACTTCAAGGCACCCTTGACTCCAAGCTATGCATGATTTATGGAGGTATCTAACCCTAAGAGCAATGTGGGCAGACCACTGCAGTGATTAAATCCTATTTGAATGTTTTGTTAGGATAGTTCCTGACAGGACAAAGGGCTCCTTATTCCCTTGTGGCAACATCTCACACCCAGCCTTCCTCCCTTGGCTTTCTCTGTACTAATCACCCCCAAATAACAGGTTTCTGAAAGAGCCTGAAGGAGGAGTCCTAAGGTAAATGGTTATGGCCTGATCTCCCAGACACAAAGCTAATTAACTGAATCTAAAACATCATGATGCAATTAACACCACGGATTCTTTGCATAGGACAGGACGTACAAGGGGAAATAGCAGCTGTTATGTGAAATCCCCAAGTTAAATAGTACTTGTGAGTAAATCCATAGATTGAGGATCAAAAACAAAGAAGTAAAACACCCTCTGTGTGTGATACACAGAGATAGCAGGACTAAACCAGCCAGATAAATCACACTTCCTATACTCGGGTATCTGCACACTTGTGCACACACTTGCACGTGCAGTTTTCTCCCTTGGTACATGTGGGTAGTTACCAGTGTTATACATTGCCAGCTCCACAGGTAATGGGGGAAAGCTGTTATGCTTTTTTCACCCTAAATTTTAGTTTAACATAGTCAGAATGAGTCCAGGTACTTCTGAAGGCAGCCAGAGATGGAAATGATGGGTTAGCTGCGCTTGTGTTGTGCTGACAGCTAGCACACATCCTCAGCCATGGGGCACTGGGCAGCCAAACTAATCCTGGGGCTCCATTTTCAGACCTAAGGAGCTTAAAGTGAAATATTTGTGTTTGTGGGTAAGGCATATCAACACTACCTCGATGTCAGTCTGGTTACCAAATTAGCACTGGGCTGCACAAAATGAATATTTTGGTGACTATGGATTTAGGTGGTTATAGGCAATCAGTGGTAAAGATTAAACCCTGGGCTCAAACATGAAGACAAGTTATTCAGCATGGGGTTTGCTGATTGTCCAAAAATGTAGCAAGCTTTCTCTTCTTCAGGTCTCCTTTTCAGTTGTTAGACATGCTGAAAATGGGACCTGGGGCATTGCTTTTCCAATGAAGAGGGCTGAAGGTATCCTTCCTGGGCATCACCTGTACAGTAGGGGTAAGAAACAAATTAGTACTTTATTGTAACTGTCATAATGCAAAAATAAGAAAGGTGGACCATTTTAAAAGCACAGGATATGCAAAGCCTGCACACCCAGCAATAAAATTACATAGAAGTTTTCATGAGATATTTCATGTCTGAATTTATGTGGGAGGGTCATGGGCAGACTAATCTTGGTTGTGGACCTGACTTATTTATCTCAGATCTCTTGGCCCTTTTCCTTCTTACTCTGTGTGAAAGCACTTGTTCTAATACTAACGGGATGGTAATTTTAGCTCATCTTAAAAGGTTTCCAGAGTTGTGTGTTA